>NW_010516750.1:55801-62136 GCF_000687285.1 Phaethon lepturus
CCTTGGTGTAACTCCAGCCTCGCTGCTGTTTGTGGTTTTTGGGTTTGTTTTTTTTTAATCAGAAACGGTCTGCGTTTGAAAATCTGTATTCATCACTGCAGCTAGACTGGACACTTAAATTACTCTGTAGGAGGTGCACATTATTTGTAATTCAGCAGTGCTAAATGTCCCTTCTCAGGACAGGTGCTCCGTTGTGATGTGTGCTGTGCAACTGTTAATCACCCTGAAGAGCTTTCTGTCTAAATAGACAAAGAATGGGAAAAAACAAGACCAAAGTCACGGAGCACTTTGTTCACACGCGCAGAAGTTGGTCAGTTGGTCAGTTGAAGGAATACAACCACAATCTTGCTTCTCTTTCTGGTCTCTGCTCTTGCCAGACTGCAGTAGTGGTTCGTAGAGTAAGCCTGGCCCTGTGGCGCAGGGGCGTGTGGAGCCCAGGAAGGGCCCTCCAAACATTAGCGGTTAGTGGCATGTCATCAGCAGCTGCAGCCCGGGGGGTCTTCACTGATGTAAGTGGGAGAATTCAACTCCCTTGTCCTGGGTTTGTTCAGAGCTGTATCATCTGCAGGTGTGTTTATGGTAAGGACCCATTTATGCCTTTGACTCGTATTGATGCTTGATAAATTTTAGTATTTCTGCTCAGTATTCTGAGATTGTGGGAATCAACTGAGCTTAAGAATTGGCTAATGTCTTGTTTTCGTAAAGTGAATTCTGAAAAAAATGGTTAGCATTTTAAAAAACATCTCCATTATCATGAGTTTCTATTTATTTTTCCCCCCTCCCACTTTTTCTCACAGGTTTTGACTATTTTGAAGCTAGTGCCAAAGAAAACATCAACGTAAGGCAGGTGTTTGAGCGTCTCGTGGATATAATCTGTGAAAAGATGTCGGAGAGTATAGAATCAGACCCTTGCAGGGGCACTTCTGGAAGGACCATGCGACTCACAGACAACCCACCCCCTTCGCAGCAGAACTGCTCGTGCTAGCGACCTTCCTCGCCGAGAAATGTCCTTCTTTCCTGACTAAATTTTGTCTTTTCATTTGTGGTGGTGCATTTTCATGTAGTCCAAAGGCAGAAGTTTCTGTTGTAGGAAATTGGTATGTTTGTTTAATGTGCTGAAGTGTTAATATTATAGATTTCCTTATCCAATAATTAAAAAAAAACCAAACCTGACTGAATATTGTAAGTGCACCTAGTGTTAATGTGAGTTACACTGAAGAAGAATTATATAGTGTTGCAGATGTTACTTCCAGAGAATGTTGCATTTTTAATTATAAATTCCACTACTGCAGAGAGGATTTTTGTCAAGACCAGCAGGAAATGTAAAAACCAATCAGAAGGGACCAGGTCTAAAAGAAAATGGGGAAAAAAAATCTCTTATAAAGCAAGAATTTGCTTGGTTTTTTGTTGGTTTTTTTTTTTTACATTAAAAAAAAAATCAATCCCCAGATATTTTGAGTCATTGTTGCTATCCTCTAGACATGGACCTCAGTTTTTCTGTACAATGGAGCAGAAAGCAATGTATTTCTGTCTGACAGTTTGAGGTCCTCCAGAGAGCCAAGAGCTTTTGGATTTTCTGTCAAGCCTCTAAATGGAGGAAGAGCACGTGGAGGACTCAAAGCTGCCAGGCAGGGGAGGAGGAGGAGGCCTCGCGCCCATACCTGCATCTCCCCGTGCTCTTGGCTGGTGCTGGGTGAAGGAGCAAGAGCCCTTCAAGGGGCTGCCCTTGCCTGCAACCTTCTCCACAGTTGCCAGTAAGGGCTCGCAGCACGCTGGCGGTGTTGCTGTGTTCGGCACCTTGCTGTCTCTAATCGGTTGTTTCTAGGCGCCCGAGAGCTGACTGTCCTGCGGTTTGTCCTCTCTGTCCTGTAGTTTTACCTCTCCAGGTTTGGATCTACTCTGATCAACCGCTTGATGGTGGATTTGTTGCAGGACAAAGAGAGGAGGAATTGGCTTGTTGGAGGCAAAATCTGACATGTAACACTTGGAACAGCACTGTCTCAGAAAGATTAAAAATATCAGGAGCCAAAATGTGAGTCTTGCCAAATATTAGCGGCAATTATTATTAGATTTTCTTTCTGCATTTTGTTGTTGATTTTTTTTTTTTTTTTTTTTTTTTTTTTTTTTTTTTTTTTTTTTTTTTTTTTTTTTTTTTTTTTTTTTTTTTTTTTTTTTTTTTTTTTTTTTTTTTTTTTTTTTTTTTTTTTTTTTTTTTTTTTTTTTTTTTTTTTTTTTTTTTTTTTTTTTTTTTTTTTTTTTTTTTTTTTTTTTTTTTTTTTTTTTTTTTTTTTTTTTTTTTTTTTTTTTTTTTTTTTTTTTTTTTTTTTTTTTTTTTTTTTTTTTTTTTTTTTTTTTTTTTTTTTTTTTTTTTTTTTTTTTTTTTTTTTTTTTTTTTTTTTTTTTTTTTTTTTTTTTTTTTTTTTTTTTTTTTTTTTTTTTTTTTTTTTTTTTTTTTTTTTTTTTTTTTTTTTTTTTTTTTTTTTTTTTTTTTTTTTTTTTTTTTTTTTTTTTTTTTTTTTTTTTTTTTTTTTTTTTTTTTTTTTTTTTTTTTTTTTTTTTTTTTTTTTTTTTTTTTTTTTTTTTTTTTTTTTTTTTTTTTTTTTTTTTTTTTTTTTTTTTTTTTTTTTTTTTTTTTTTTTTTTTTTTTTTTTTTTTTTTTTTTTTTTTTTTTTTTTTTTTTTTTTTTTTTTTTTTTTTTTTTTTTTTTTTTTTTTTTTTTTTTTTTTTTTTTTTTTTTTTTTTTTTTTTTTTTTTTTTTTTTTTTTTTTTTTTTTTTTTTTTTTTTTTTTTTTTTTTTTTTTTTTTTTTTTTTTTTTTTTTTTTTTTTTTTTTTTTTTTTTTTTTTTTTTTTTTTTTTTTTTTTTTTTTTGGTGTGCTAGATGGCGGGGGGTGGGAATAGTTTTTCTGGTTTAACATTCAACCGCAAAGTTCAATTCAAAAAAAGGAAGACTGATTAATAAAACATAACTGCAAATCAAAAATAGCAAAGATGTCCTGGTAGAATTATTCTATCGATGTTTTGTTGTGTCATTCTTTGAAGGGAGGAACAATTTTTAATACTTAACATCTAAAATATTGTTATGCTTCCAACATCTCTAAAATTACAGAACTTCTACATCTGTGTAGAACTCTGTGTGCATTAGCCACATGCAGAGTAGGAACTGCTTTTGCAAATCCGTGAAATTACATATGCTGTATGCCTTCATGGTCGCACACTTGTTTGCGTATCCCAGCTCCAACCAGTGATTGCAAATTGTGTCTGTAAATGTAAATTAGGTGGATACGGAGAGTTTGCTGTCTTAAGGTGAAAATTCTGACAAGTTTTATGGCTTTACCTTAGGCCTATGAACTCCTCTGACCGAGGAAACTTTCTGATGTCAGAAACTGGAGTGGAGTATCTGCCCACTGCACTGTAATTTGCTGGATCATGACACGAGTGAATGCTTTTGTGATGTTGTTCTGTCTCAAAATGTAATAGTTCTACGAAAAAAGCACAATATTTTGGAGAAAAATGCAACTACGTTGATATAGTTTGAGCTCATTGTGTTAAAGGCTTGATCCCTTTGTATGTTGCTTTCAGAAATCTTTACTGTGACGTATTTTGAGTGTGTGTGATCTAGTACTGAAAGTGCGATTTGTGCAGTGCTAGGAATGTGGTTATTGTATCTAACCCCCTGAAACTGCGAAATAAAGAGAAATGTAGTCACCAGGTGTGGCCGGAGAGCTTGCGTGAGCTGCATTACTAGCGTATTAAGCAATCGTGTGCATGTGTAAAGAAGGTAACTCTTCAGTGCTTTTAAAATACGTCAAACTACATTGATCTTTTTTGACAGGGTGATGATCCTTGAGCCCAGCAACCTGGAATCACTATGCAGATTTAAAACAGAGTGAAGAGAAGGATTATTTGGCCAATAAATCTGCAGTGCAGTGTTTTAATTGTAGCCGAATCACGGTTTTGGGATACTTGTGTAACTAGCAAAAAGAAACAAAAGCTTCTGCCTCGGGGAGCAATGATTTTGAGCTGTGCTGCAGGTATAATGGAGTGCCTCAGTGCAAATAATGATTTCTCAGCTCAGCAACTCAATGGTAAAAGAAAATGGATTCAGCAGAAATGAAATTTCTGTTTTTTTGTATTATTTACTTTTTTTTTGCATAAGCAAAAAAGAACTTTCCCTTTTCTACCCAATATATAGTTATGTTTCATTGTGTTCCAGTCAAGTCAGATGTGCTTGGTTTTTTGTTTTTTTAAGTCCCAGGCCCTTCAAGCTAGCATGGGCAGAATTGGTTTTTACAGCATAAGCCAGCAAGTAGCTGTTCCCAATTCCACCCTGCCCTATATTGTATATATGGAGAAACCTAGTATTTGGTGCAGAAAGCCCACAGAGTTTATTTCAAATAAGAAATCAAATCATCACAGGTAACTGACACATAAAATAATTTAACAGAGAGATGTATCTCATTGTCTTACATTTGCATTAAAAGCTGTGAATGAATACAGCTTTGTATGAGACAGCCTTTTGCCTGAAGTGGCAGGCAGCTGATTTCTGTATCACCAGTGAGTCAGTAGTAATTGTTACTTGTATTAACTTCTGAGAGGTAATGTTGTCAGGGCAAGGGAAATAACAGCCAAAGACAACCCTAAAATTCTTGTATAGAGCCTTCCATTTCACTGGCAGTCGCCTAGGGTAGTAGTGTTGATAAAACAGGTTACAAGATAAAAAGAGGGGTACTAGAATGTGAAAGGAAAAGGGTGACTGCTCTTCACAAGCTTCTCTCTATGGCTTGTACAATACAGCACTGCTTGTGCAGTTCTCCAGAAAAAGCCACACAGGAGGCTCTGGGTTAGACGTGGGTCTTGGCTTCCATCTTGTGGAGAAACCAAGCACTAAAATATCAGGTATACTATCCAATCTAAATTATCGTCCCTGTATCTCAGACAGCCCCCCTCATTTGCATTAGCCTCTGATCCCTTAGCTTTGCTTTCATCATCTCTTTTGCAGTCAATATAGACTTACACACAAGCACATAAAATAGCTAACAGCACTGTTATTACAGGAATAGCAGACTACTGAACAAATGTGGAACAATGCAAAAGAGAAGTGATAAATGCAATGGCAAGCTTCCTAACAGCTCTCAAAGCCTTACAAGAAAAAGGATCCTGGCAATGTATGCCATTTGGAAACGCCAGCTTCAAAGAGCGTTACGACAAGAGGAAAAACAGCATTCCTGTCAAGACTTGAAATTGCTATGTCAGCACTGCAGTTTCATAGGGGTGAAAAAAGTATATTCACAAATTGGAAAATGCTGAGACCTACTGAACTGCAAAGACTAGGCCATATCAAGAATAAACACAGTCTTTTCTGTTAAACAGTCATGGGTACAAACTTTAAACTATTAACAATACCATTAGAGGAAGAAAAAAATTTTTAAAAATCAGCAGTCAACAGTAAGCATGTACTGATCTCTCTGAAGACCAGCCCTACTGCTGGTTGAAATAAAATTGCAAACTTAAAGCTAGCTCATTTAATTGTTGAACAATGCCTGAAAGCTGGTGTTGCTATCGAATCAACAGTACGGTCAGGCGTTTTGACCCCGGAATAGTCAACATTTCTTTAAACCGATTCAATGTGGTTAGGTTCGGTTTTTCTAACGACGCTGAGGGCGGCTGATGACAGCGAGCCGTGTCTTCGTGCCAAGTTTCGGTCTCAGGTTCAGTGCGTTTGGCTCGACCCAACCGCCCGATTTCACTGCCGGTCTCGGAGCTACTGCCGGCGATGTCCGCTGGCGAGCTGGGCTCGCAGATGGTCCCCGGCCGTGGTAATTCACCGACTCTTTTTCAAGCTGTACCGGGAAGGACCGGCGACGTGCCGGCCGCACGCACCCGCTGCGCTCAGGGGACTGCGCATGACACCGCTGATTGGGCCTATCAAGAGTGAGCGACAGCTAATTGGGCCAATAGTTGAAGGAAATGAGAGAAGAAGGCTGGCCTCCACAAGCTGGCGGTTGGACTATTCCAACACAAGAGCAGGGGGGACAGCTAACATAGCAGGCGGGAATAAATGTCGGACTACGACGGCACAGAGAGGAGTTTCCGGGATCTGGCTCTATTCTTCTGTCTTTTCCTGGTCCCTCTTAGGTCTCTGTCCTCTCGGTTTGATTTCTGAAAGGGGCTGCATTTCCCTTCGTTTCTCTCCCCGTCTATGGTTTCCCCCACCGCTCCCACGCCATCAGCATTCTCTTCCCCAATCAGAGCCCCCCCGACCAAGAGAGGGCCTGGGATTGGTCCGTTTTCACCACCTGGCACCGCGGTGGGCGCTGACTGGTGCGGTCTGCAG
>NW_010516751.1:0-5017 GCF_000687285.1 Phaethon lepturus
CAGTCTTTCCCTCATCCACTAGGCGGGTCAGTCATCTCAATTCCATCATCTCGATTTAGGGTCTAGAGTACAAGTCTTACGAGAAGCAGCTGAGGGAACTGGGGTTGTTTAGCCTGGAGAAAAGGAGGCTGAAGGGAGACCTTATTGCTCTCTACAACTACCTGAAAAAAGGTTGTAGCAAGGAGGGTGTTAATCTTTTCTCCCAAGTAACAAGTGATCAAATGAGAGGAAACAGCCTCAAGTTGCACCAGATGAGGTTTAGATTGGATATTAGGAAAAATTTCTTCACTGAAAGGGTTGTCAAGTGTTGGAACAGGCTGCCCCCAGGGAAGTGGTTGAGTCACCATCCTTGGATGTATTTAAAAGACGTGTAGATGTCGTGCTTGCTTAGGGACATGGTTTAGTGGTGGACTTGGCAGTGTTAGGGTAATGGTTGGATTTGATGATCTTAAAGGTCTTTTCCAACCTAAACGGTTCTACGATCTCTCTGGTGAAGCCAGTTCAGAGACAGAAATAGAAACTACACATCAACTTTCCCACTCTGCAGGTTGAGTGTGCCGACAACTGGCCTCCTATACATAGACCATGCTGGCACCCAAGAAGTCTGTGTGGTAGCAGCCTATCTGCATAGCCCACCAGCTGTGCTGCATCTGGCAACAGAAAGTGTAAGTTTCTATGCTCAGCCAGCCTGTATGACACAGAAAAAGAGATGTCTGGGTGAAGTGAATCAATCCCACAGTCGTTCAACGGTCTGTTAACATGCTGAGTAAATTATCTGGAACTGATGGAAGATACAGTAATAGAGTATGTATATAACAATACACCTATATAACAGTAATATACATATAAGTATCTTTGAAGTTTTTATATTTTTCTGTACTTACTTACAAATAAAATGATCCCTTAATAATTAAAACCATTTCTGTGCTTTTCCTCACCAAGACTGAAGTCCATCACAAATGTTTATTGTCATCTCAATCCCAGCAGGTTTCCAAGGCCTGACAGGATAAAGCCCTGAGCAGCCTGGTCTGACCCGATCTGAAGAGGAGATTGGACTAGAGACTGCCTGACCCTTCTAACCTGAATTATTCTACCAGTCTGTGATTCTACAATATGCTAGTATGTAAAGTAGAACAGGTCCAAAACCAGAGAATTAAATACCCCATCTTAACATATTTCTGTAATCCCACATCTAGGGCACTCCTCTAAGATGCGGGAGATGTTTCTCCAAACCCGCAATCAACATGATGGCTTTCCTGGGTTCCCCTGCAGCTTAGTATCACCTCCGAGGAAAATTCAGCAGCAAGCAACCCAGTATGGGGGAGGCTTTCTCATTCCCTTCCCCCCAACCATATGTCCCTGCTGATTTCCTTATACCAGCAAGAGCAGCTGTCTGACCTCATCGCAAGCCAGTTCAAGGAGCTAAGAGGCAGAAAAAAACCCACTTTACTTCTTTCTGTTGGTTTAGCTTCCTACCCTGGATTACCACGGGGCCAGACAAATGCCCAGTGCAAGCACATAGACGCAGCCAACACAAGACGCAAAAGCAACTGTATCTTCCAGCAAGTGTCAGCACTAGAACAGTTTAACTGAAATGGCAGGCATTTAATTCTCCCCTTGTACAGCACAGAAACCTAGATACTTACCTGGTTTTACATAGTGCTTGAGAGTTCAAGATAGATGCAGTAGCACAATGTCCCCTTTGTGGGTCTGACTTTTAGGCTTCTGCTAAATAAGGCCTAATTGATAAAGATAGCGACTAAACTGAAATATGCCATCTGTTTATATAAGTGATAGAAATCATAACATAAAGAAAATATAATGTATCTCACTTCTAAAATGTGGTGACATGTAGCAATTTGAGATACATTTTTCAGTATTTTATGCATGTATTTTTCTAAAAGCTTTTCTTACAGCATGCAAATGCTCTTTTCAATTTGGGCACAGTAGATAGAGAAGTAATATGCTTATGGTGGGATGTCTGCCTTTGATTTCACATTAAAAAACAAGTTAATTCTTACATAATCAAAATAAAAGTTTTTATTCCATTCATGATATTTCTGATTGGGTATTCTATTTTCCCAAATACTTATTCCATGTACAGAAACGTAAACCATAAATACAATGTAAGAGCAGCAAAACAAAACACACCCACTCAAAACAGAAGCAGGGAGAACTTCTTTGTTCTCTTCACTTCAGTGTCCTTCCAAGGAATAGCTGTAATCAGCCTGTCTGCCAAATCGATGCACAAAGTCCGGAAGGGGGAACACTGAGCCCCATCCCACTTTGGGATTCATACTGATGAAATCATCCAAGTTCATCTTGCAGTCTAAAAGAGGACCGGAAAAGGGAAATATTTAAGTTCCTGATGCAGCTTCTGTAGAACAGGTATACCTCTGTCAAGAAAATGCCCGAGAAACCCTCTGATAGTTCAGTTCAAAATAGCGAAGAGTTCATAGCACACTTGCCGAGCAGCAGTCCAGCAAGATTCTGCAAAGTGCATGGTGCTATGAAAACATCTGTTTCCAGTCTCTGAAATGTTGCTTTTGCCCGTGATTCCTCCCTCTGCCCACAGCAATAACCACATTACCGGATCAGTAAGAATGCTTAGTCTTTAGAAACCAGTATGCATAAGAAAGAATAAGATTTCTCCCTGCAACAGCAGCCTAGAAGGGTCGCGTAGTGTCAGAGAACTGGAATGCAAGTAACAACACAGGGAACTGCAATGCAACAGGTGCTTGTAGTCTCCCTACATCCACACAAATCTGATTACTCAAGGGTGGGGGAGATACTATTCCCCCACTAAGTTCTAAACCAAAGTCAACTGAGTCAGCTTTTGCACTGACTACAGAGGAACTGGATGAGAGCAGCAGTCAGAACTGGAAGTAGCTTAGTGTCTCTCAGAAGCGATTAGCCCCCTGGCAAACCTACAATTTTCTACTTCCCAGGCTACTATATTTGCTCTGTATTTGCTCTCTCTCCAGCCCTGAACTTTGTCCTTGCTGTACACCAACCCAACTGCAAGGAAACATCTGATGTAATGCAACTCATAGCCTCGAGGGATACTAAAGCAAAAACAGGCACAAACCTAGGCTGGGGGCAAATGCTTTTTCTTTTTTTTTTTTTTTAAATCCTGAATCACTGAATGAATTCAGAGGCAAAAAGTTAACTGCCATAGTTTCAAGAGAACAGTAAGCATGACTGCTCTGTGCCAGGAGTTTGGTCTGCTCTGATCCCCACAGAGGAGGTAGAAACCCTTCTGTCCTGTTCATGGATCCCAGAGAGCTTGATGCAAAGTGCTGCTGTGCAGTTTTGGGTTTAGGTGCCTTATACATCCTTTTTTCTGGAGCTGGCCTAGGACAAACTTTGCTGACTCAGAACCATGCTGATCAGAGGTTTCCAATTCCTCAGCCTATTCATCTCTGACTACAAACATCCGTGGGCTTCTTGTTTTATGTCCTCACTGATGATCTGCGCAAGTATCTTTTAAAAAGCCCATTAAAAGAAAATTGGAAGGGAATGAGTTTAAAGAATAGAGTGGGAGAGCCATTGGATTTTAGTGTTATAGCTTTCCTGCATTTATTTTAACATGGATGATTCATGTGTGCATTTAAGGATTAAGAATCAAACAAGAGTTGGCTCTAATGAATGGATTATAAAATCCATAGGATGGAATTTGCGTCAGCTGCAAAAAAGCTTGTGTAATTAAGCTTACCGTTATGGACAGTGTGAGCGAGGAAGGGAAGACGATGTTCGGGAATCCCAGACCCAGGAGTCCCAGCCATAATGCAGCCCCCGAAGCCCCCTGTTTGCACCACATCTACACTAGGGCACAGCTTTGTGATTTGCCTAATCCCCCCCCTCACAACTTCTGATGTCTGGACACTAACTCTTTTCTTGCTAACCCGTTTGGGCTCTCCACATGGAAAATCCTTCTGTCCAGCCAAGCATGGTCACTGCTGAAGTGAACCTAGCAGAACTGGGCTAATTTCTGCCTGACTATGTGGGAATTTAAAATAGCACATGCCCAGCAATTTGCTGTTGCAGCTCAATAACAATTAGCATCAGGTAACACCTCTTGCCTTGCTGGTATCCTGGTAAGCCTGTTTTCCAATTCCCAACTTGTCTTTTTTTTCCAGATGCTTTTGTTTTAAACTTAGTGTGATTCCTCACATAGTTTAAGATTTGCAAGATTAATAACCCCCTGCTTTATGTGCACTAAGCATAGTAGAATAATAATTTCTTAAAACTGTTCTGTGAATGGTAAAGAAGCCCAAAGGGCATTGTTCCAGTAGAGTTACAAACACAGCTGCTGTTGTTGGCAACCTGGAAGTTGCTGTCACAGTATCTGTAGGAAGAGATTTCTCTTAAATTCAGAAGGATTGTGGCAAAGCATAACACAGTCCATCAGAGAAGTTTAATGAAATGAAAATTTTTTTTTAACAAAACAAACAAGAATGCTACTGTGAGGAAAGAAATTTCCCTGTGAAGGAACAAATTTTTCACACTGAGGGTGGTGAAACAGTGGCATAGGTTGCCCAGAGAGCTCATAGATGCCTCATCCCTGGAAACATTCCAGGCCAGGTTGGACAGGGCTCTGAGCAACCTGGTCGAGTTGAAGATGTCCATGCTCATTGCAGGGCGACTGGACTAGATGGTCTTTAAAGGTCCCTTCCAACACAAACTATTCTGTGATTCTGTGAAGAGCAGATGGTCTAAGAACCGGTCAGTAGATGGCACTGAAGCAGTATGAGAGCTACCCACAGGGAAAAACATAGTGAGACCTCTCCCGTTTTATTCAGGTAGTAACAGCCTCTCAGTGCCTCTTACTCCTGTGCTGTATCTGAAGGCCATGCATGTTATGTTAGACCTTACAGCTTCAGGAAACAGCTTGGCAAAAAAATGCATGAGAACACCACAAAGTCCTCTTCCTGAAGCAGATGAAGAGTGACAAACAGCAGAATTTACAAGAGACACATCTGGATGCCTCAGCTGACAAACCAAGAGGATTTCCCTA
>NW_010516751.1:5048-13872 GCF_000687285.1 Phaethon lepturus
AGGAGCATGCTTTATATAACACACAAGGTCAAGAGCAGCAGGTTTTTTGGGGGGTTTGTTTTTTTTAAAGATTTACATTACACTTGCAGTCCTCCTCAGGTGCTGTGGGTATTATACTAGCTTGCATTTGTGCATGCTCAGAGCTAATTTTCCTCTTTGACTAAACCCATGTTTGTTACACACATACACACACTGTCAATGAGACTTAGCATTCTGGGATTCTTGCATAATTTTATTTTTTTTAATCACGTCTGACACTTTAGCCCTGAGCAGCAACAAAGTAAAAGGCCATGCACTATCCAATGGCATTGTTAGCCATGATATTTGTGGCTTCTGCCAACAGTAGATAGAAAGCAAGGTTTCAGCCAAGCCTCAGCTTAGCTCACAGACCTTGGACTAGCTCTGCGTAACAGCAGCTGCCGAAGGGCTGCTGGAGGTGAGCAAGTCTGAGACAAAGCCTCCAAGATCAGCTCTGCTGCTACCTAACCTTGGGGACACATAAAATACTTAGAAAGTTGGTCTCTTCAGAGACTTGCATAGGTGTTTACAGTTCTCTTCAGAACCCCCTCCCTGCCTGAGCAGGGAGAGAAGTATTTTTTGCAGGCAGAGTCAGAAAGGCTGTTACTACTCTGAGCTGGAGGGTGCTATCCCCACAGCTGAGACATAACTGACTGTGCAAACTATCTTGGTCTATCTCAGTGTAAAACACTGCTGGTCACCTTAAATCGTCTTTCACAGAAAGTGGTGTGAAAGCTTATTTCAACAAGCCACTCAGAATTTAAATACTTCTATGCTTAGATGTGCTTTTTCTGGATCTATCCTGACTTGATTCTTTACTTCCACAAAAGCTCATGAAGTAAGGACCTAACTTGACAGACTGGAGTTTTACTCCCAAATGAAAGGAGCAGAAGGTTACCATGAAGTACATATGAGCTACTTATATCTGTATCAGTGGTTCTTTTTTGCTTTCACTAGGATTCTATCACCACTTCAGAGAGGAGACAGAAAGGGGACAGAAAGAAACTGCAGGTATCTGCCTGGCCTCTGTCTAGTAGTTTGCCTGTTACATAGATGTGTCATACACAGTGCCTCCAGAATTTCTCAGCTGTCCTGCTCATGCTCTTCAAAACAACATAAACAACCCAAACAAGTAATCATTTATGACTAGCAGTGATTTTAATAATAATAAAAAGAACAAAAAGCCTTTACAAATCAATCCTGTCAGTGTGCTACTATACAGCTAGGGAGAACTGAAATTCAAAACAATGCTTCTCAGTGTTAGAGCTGATGATAACAGTTGTATGTAAGCCGTAAGACCATCTGTTCTGAGTAATTTTGAAATGCAGTGTGCAAGCTGTATTTTACATAGGCTTGCAGTAAGGAAGGCTGATCTCATCAGGACTCAAACTAAGCAGAATCAGACCTCATTACTTTGTGGAGAGTAGACTTAGAAAATGGCAGGCTGGGCTCACCAGTCCTAGAATGATGAATCTGTGCCCCAAATTGTATCTTCTTAATTTTTATTATTTGAACAAATTACCAGACTCGCCGCTGTTTTGTTTCAACAGGAGGCCAGTGGCAACCAGGTGGGCCAGGGGAATCTGCTGCAGCTCAGGTATGCTTATTCCAGCAGAGCTGCTTTGAGGATAGGGCTGGGTGAGAAGGCACCAGGCACTTGGTTTGATTAGCCAGCTTCTCCTGACATGCACAGCAGCAGAGCAGGACAGAGGCCAGGGCAATACCAATACCAGAGGCTTAGCTCTGGGAAGCGGCTAGAGCAGAGCCAGTTGCAAGAGGCTAACTCTTAGCATGTGAGTTCTGATGAGACACTGAGGAGTTTGAGGTTGGTTTGGGGTTATTTGTTGGTTTTTTTGTTTTTGTTTGTTTGTTTTTTTTTTAAAAAAAGCTAAGGTTGTTTTAAAAAAATCACCAAGTTCCAGCTTCAATTTTTTTTTTTAAGCATGGACTGGAATTTATGACTCAAAATAGCTTATTTTAGACACTTTCTTTTGCAACCCTACGAGCAGCACAAATACAGTTTAAGAATTATTCCTTCTGAGTCAGTAGTAGGGAAAAAATAAAATACTTAATTGGTTACTGACAGAGATTCCTTGAGTCAATTCCAAAAGGAATTTCATGGTCATTAAACATCTCCTGGTATACTTCATAAAAAAGGATCACTGGGCCTGGTATCCTGTCCTAGCTCCACATTGGGTCCTTACTAAAAGCTTTAAAACCTAGTGGGATAAGAAGAGTGGTGTATATGAGTGTAACTAATATGCTTTAACACATAGCAAATTGTATCAAACAATAGTACCAGAGTGACAATTATCTTTAAATACCAAGAGTTCATGGGCACATTTCTTTTTAGCAGCACAATGCTCATACATTAAAAAAAAGACTGATACATTTTTGTTGGTTTTTTTTCAGTCTCCAAACATTTGTTTAACATCAAGGATGACATATAGCAGACATAATATAAAAACCTTGTATGCCTTTGTAATCATCTTCTCAAGGACTCTGGCTACTCCAAATGACAGCAAAATAATTACAACGACACTCTAATCTAAATGCACCTCACAAATTAATACTAAAACAATATGTGGTCCATTCTGTCAGCCATTAAATCATAGTC
Organism: Phaethon lepturus; assembly: GCF_000687285.1. Lineage (NCBI taxonomy): Eukaryota > Metazoa > Chordata > Aves > Phaethontiformes > Phaethontidae > Phaethon > Phaethon lepturus. Next base: position 7,684 of record NW_010516751.1, read on the forward strand.
ACCGCTAACACGACATGTAAGCATTTTAATCTTATGCAAACACAAATTAACACGGAGAGCAGAGTACTCTATCTAAGTGAAACGTAAGGGAGAAAACAGTTATCTGCAGCGGAATTTGGCATGGACATGAGCATTAATACCCCAGGCTCTTTTATGATAACAAAAGGTCTGCCTCCCAATTTTCCATTAAGTTTAAAATAAGGTGCTTTTATGTCTGATAAAACTGTGCTGAGACATTACTTTACCAGTACCTAAAAGAAGAGAATTACCAGTTCCACTTTGTTGACAGCAATGCTTTCTAAACCTGTATGTTGGCCTGCGGAACACGTGCTCATCTACAGAACCGCATCACTGAAACACAGGACTTGGATTCAGCTAAAAGTTAAAGCACATGCTTGTTCCGTAACAGTGAAACCCAGACTCCTTGCTGACTTACAGCACTGTGCACATTAAAGCACACATCATTATAAAGTATCTCAAGTGAATACAGGGAAGACAAAAAATAAAGCTGGAGAAACTGGTATGGAATGAAAGACAACTTGAAGTAGACATCCTAGATCTGATCCAGTTTCCTCCTGTTCTGACCCAGATCTTGAAGCTACCTAAATGAATGACCTTACACCTTCACTGGGTGCAAGGCAACCCGTTTCCTTCACCTGCAACATTCGTCCAGCTGACCAGGAGACCAGAGCACATGAACACAGAGACAGAATACTGTGTCCAGAGGGGAACATCAAGTTGTTTGGGACTGGAGAACATGATATTCAAGGAGTGGTTGAGAGAAATGGGCCTGTTCAGTCTTAAACAGAGAAGATGAAGGGGAGACCTTACTGCTGTCTACATCCACCTGCTCAGAGGATGCAAAGAAGATGGAGCAAGAGCCTTCTTGGAGGAGCCTGGCGACAGGACAAGAAGCAAAAAAAATCAAGTTGGAACATGGGAAATTTTGATTACATACTAGGATTTTTTTTTTTTTTTTTTTTTTTTTTTTAAACACACACCATGACAGTGGTCAAATGTTGGAACAGATTGCCCAGAAAAGAATCTCCATCCCTGGAGGGGTTCAAGACTAAACTGAACAGGGCCCTAAGGAACCCGTTTTGAGCCGGTGTTGGACTGGATGACGTAAGGATGTTTCTTTCAGCATGGCAAAGAAATAAAGCGTATGAGGAATGAGGATCTACGTATCTTTCGTTATCCACCAACATCACAGAGACAATCTGGAGGTCGGTTGAGATCATATAGCTGCTGCTCATCAGTGAGGTAAAGCTCAGCCAAGCAAGACAGATAAGGGGAGAGTTACAGGGTTTGCAGCTATGGAGTCATTCACTACAACTGGAGGCACATGTACACATCTGCAACTGTTTGAGTCATTCTATAACTTACTATCCACAAATAATGTTTTCCACTCTTTTGAGCAGAACTTTTTCACCTACATGGTCTGGCCTGACCTATGTTCCTCACACTTTCATTCTCTCTCAACTATCACAACACTAACGTTCCCACAGGCGAAAAGTCCTGAGCACCCAGGAGGCTCCAGTTAACAGTGAACCATGAATTGCAGTTCAGGCCTTCTCCACTCGCTACACTACCTTTGTGTAAAACTTTACTGGCGATAAGCACCAAGACATAGAATTTAAGGTGCTTCATAACATCGATTGTCTAGAAGACACCTACAGCTTCACAATGAAGACTACATCTGCGCTCCTGTCCACGTTCATAATTCATTTATACTCCAGCGTGAAACACCAAGCTTCCTCCGAAGCCAAAGCAAAGACTGAGAATTTACTTCCCAGAAACTTAAAACCACAATAAACTTGGACATAAATAAAAAACAGGTTTCTTGATCCTGCCTTATCTAACATAATACATAGCAGTACTACATTATTAAAAAAGCAACAAAACCAAACATGCAGAGCAGTAACATGAAAACTCTTTCAAAGCAAAACTTCACCACACTTTTCTCCATCTGGGAAGAAAAGGAGAGAACACACACATGGCACATGTTAGCCAGCTTGCCAAGCACAATAAGCTGAAATACTGCGTGATAAGAATGGTTTAAGCAGCTCTACAGAATTGAAGAGATGGCAAGTCTTTACTTCTCTGCTTGGCCCAGAGGCTATTATCTAGATGATCATTTAGAGAGGCTTAAGGCGTGGGGAAAAATTTGCTGACTTGCCAGTTTGCCTCAAAGTGTCCTCAGGTCTGTTCACCTGGTAGAGAAACCTCAAACACCTCATGCAGGCAAGCCCAGCATGCTAAGCAGAGCCTGCAAACATCCTCCTGCCAAAATAACCTGCTCTGGCAGGATGGGACTTGCCAGCTGAAGTATGGTATAACCAGTGTGTTAAAAATCACTTTGTGACCCTAAGCAAATTATTTGGCTTCTTTGCTTCAGTTCTCTGCTTAACAAGAGAACAGTATTACTTACCTCTCATTCTCTGCTCAGTTTATGAAGATTAGTAATTAATGTTTGATAAAGGTAAATGCCAGGAGGCATGCTAGACTTCACTTGTTTAGAAAAGGAAGTGCCAAATGCTTCATAGGCCTATTATTTTTTCCATATGAAATAAGCTAGCTGGATGCGCTTCCGGACACACGTTACGGAAGAACATTTTTCTTGTCTGCATCTTGGACTATGTCATTCAACACTGTAAGAAGGAAAAAGGACCTCTGTCAGCTTACCTGCAGTTTCAATGCAAGGGTATGAAGGAGGAGGTTTCTGCCATTTCCCGTTTGCATCTTTCATATGAGACCTGTCTGAAGCAAATGTCTTCAAGTACAAATCTGCTCGAATCATTCTGATTTTCCTAAATAATAATGCAAAATTGTATCAAAAGGTGTATGTATACAATACTGCATTGGTCACTTAGAACAAGAGCCCCTTCCTCTCATCAAGGAGCATTCATTTCATTAAATACATAAATCAACAATTTTGTGCCAAGCAGTTAACAAGAAACTACAGTAGGAAAGAAAAGGGCTTTTTATGACTAAGGTAAAGAGTTTTAGAAAAATAACGCAGTGCATTTATTTTACCAGAATATAGCAAAAAACTTCCATCACTATACATCCACAAAGAGAGCTTCAACTTTGATTTCACAAAAGAACATTCATGGTCTTTATCTTTTACATAATCACCTGCGAAATTCTGGATGAAGGCTGTCATCCAGCCTAAAAGCCTCCACACTGTACAGGTCAAAAGGACACGGAAACGGCAACACGGTGTCAAGATCATAAATGAAGTTCTGCTCCCCGCTGGAAACATGAAGTAGAATAACATGGTAATCCTGGGAAAGAAGGGTAATTGCCACTAGTTAAACAGCTGTTAATGAGAAACCAGCAAAGGGAGCAAAACAAAAGCTTCCTAAAAGCAGAAGCTACAGATCCTTTCTTTAAATCCTGCTTTCTGTTCTTGAAGTATTAAGCCTGTAACACTTCTGGCACCAGGAGAGCGTTTTCCTAACAAACGTCTCACCCATGGTGCCTTTCAAGAAACAGCTGAACTAAAGTGTACACTACTCCTAATAAAATAGCAAATCTCTTTCATGTCCCACACCAAAACAGAAAAGTTGAGTAGGATAAGCATTTTTGGCTTAGACCCAATCCAGGTCTAAGGTCACAACAATATACAATGGTAGCTTAACACTAAAATTATCTAGTGATCTCTTCTAATAAGAAATGTACCTGTTGCAGTAACATGGTCTGTGGATTTGGGTGCCAAGTGTTTAGCTAAAAAAAACTGGCTTGCAACTGAAAAAGCAGCAAACAGCTCAGATCAAGAGGACCATAGGAGTAAGACAAATTCCTATAGTAGCTCTTGAAGGTGGGAAAACACACCTGTGGGTACTATATCACACTTTTTCAAGGTCTTGTCAACTTAGACAAACACAAACAACAATTTTGACAAAACAAGGTGTCCTGGTTTCAGGTCAAAATAGACAACTATTTTCTCTTTGACACTTGGGTTCTGAGGTGGTTTTATTTCTTAACTTGTAAGAAATGGAAGTGTGAGGAAATTGGTTACTTATGTTAGGTGTCAGGTATGTACACTGCTGTTTTCCAAAGTTGAATTGAAGGTAGTTGTTAACAGCTTACTAATGTTTTCATTAAACCCACTCATAAAAGAAGTTTGAAGCACTGCCTTTTGACACTTCCAATATTAAACAAAGCTACAAAGGGATTGGAATGAAAAAGATCTTGGGCAAGCTATTTTGCCAGAGCAATATACATATGCAACTGTAAGCAATAATATTTACAAGAATCTGTTGCAGAGTATAAAAAAAATAAACTACAAGCTTTACATATCAAATGATCCACTGAGACACTCAAGTTAAAACACCTTTCAATCCATGAATTTTTATGAGAAATCCATGTTCTGAAGTGGCCTTTCTCCTATTCCTTTTTAGATCATAACACTTACATATCTTTTTAAGATACAAATTATACAAATATACCAGTATTTTGGGAGAAAATAAATGATTCAGAAAACCAATTATTTTGTAGAATTTCAGAAACAGAAATTGACACAAGAAATAAGAGGTTTTTTTCCATGCCAGATAACTGAAGTCTGTAATGATACATATTTGAAAGGAATTATGTAGTGGCAGTTACTGAATTACATTAATTAATCAAATGACACTCCTAAGCCACTATTTATGTGTCAGTTTAATTGCTGACACCTGGACTTAGTGCTTATATTTTCCTATTCTCTGCCAGGCCTACATGGCTCTTTTCATCTGTCTGCTTCTTACAGGTACAGACATCTACTTAGAATTCTACAAAGCTGGTAGCCTCAACAATACTCAGATAATAATTTTCACAAATCTGTTGCGTACTCTTACCAATGTTAAGGTATGTCACCTGTAGATTTTACTGAGTGTCTTGCTGTTAATTTAATATGAATGGTAAAAAGGAGCATCGCACTTAGGCTCTTTATAAATCTGTTGTAAAAGAATAATAAATATTAACACAAAACTATAGAATGATTGAGGACCTCTGGAGGTCATTTGGTCCACCCACGTGCTCAGGCAGGGACATCTAGAGCCAGCTGACCCAGGCCGTCTCCAGACAGCTTTTGGGTTGTCTCCAAGGATGGAGACTCCACAACCGCTCCCAGCAACCTGCTCCAGTGCTCCATCACCCTCACAGTAAAAAAGCATTCCTTTATGTTCAGATGGAACATAAACGTAACAGTTTGTTACAGTGAAGATGGCTGATGCTGTCCATGTCTAATCCTGAGCTATCAACTACAGAAGCACACACTCGAAATTACTGACACAGAAAAAGAACAGAATCCCTTACCCAGACAACAGGCTCATCTCCACGTCCTGATTTCTGCTTCCAGAGTGGAATCTGAAAGTTTTAAGTGAATAAAACTTTTCAGATTAATTGGTTATTTCTTTGCTAACCTATCCACTTCATCAGCTTACATCTGTACTGCAGTCAGAAAATTTTCTCTAGTTTCTATCTTTCAGGAGCATGGAGTTGGAGATACTATTCTGGACCACATTCTCCTAAACTGACAGATTACAGGGAAGAATTGCTCCACAGCTCACAGGGACACGGTGCCTCTTTCCATGGGCCTGAACACTAGAATCCTAAAGGACCACACGTGGTACTGTCTGTACACCTCTGAACCAAGGTGAACTGCAAAAGGGTTTTGGATCATGTCTCACTTATGGGTTGGGCTGGGGCCTAAAAGCCTGGGACCACGTCTCACCTACGCCGGGCTGCAGTCCAAAGGCCCTGGACCACGTCTCACCTACACCGGGCTACGGCCCAAAGGCCCGAATCTCTCCACAGCTGCGTTCAGATCACACCTCATCGACTCACCATCCTCCTATCATTAGATATGAAAACAGCATAAAATTCTTCTAAAGGGTATCGATCCTGACTCCTGATGTAGTCACAGAGTTTCCAAACGTTTTCTTCGCTGTAAAAGACAAGAACTCATTATCCCCGCCCCACCAACTTCGTTTCTAGCCAACAGAAGCGAGCCAAAAGGCGATGCCTGCTGGAAGGCCGCCCAGCGCGAACTCCAGCTGCGGCCAGGGGCTCCCCAGGCCTCACGCCCGTTTAAGATAAGCCTGACGCGACTGGCAATTATCGCTCGCGACTCCCACCGTCCCTTACCAGTAGCAGCTGGTGTAGGCGCAAGCGGGGCGGAGCGGTACCGCCGCCTCGTAGGCA
>NW_010516752.1:0-32837 GCF_000687285.1 Phaethon lepturus
TGAGGATGGCTAAGAAGATAGTATGGTTCCAGATCCTCCTGTCTACACATAGGGCTTTGAGGTAGCCTGTCAAAACATAACAGGAAGGGGATAAAGTCTCTGGCTAGATGTAGGGCTATGCTGTGTGTGGTTGACCAGTGAATTTAGTCTGAACAGTGTTCTTAGGATCTCCCTCAAAAGACAGAATGGTTATATCCTTGAATTTTTACATGAACCTGCACATTTACCTGTCTGGTTTTCTTCCCATTTGTTGAGAGAGATTCATTTTATTAGATCTTATTCATTATGTTAAGTTATGTTAATGTTATTCATTAAGTTACAGTGTTTTTGTGAAAAAATCATAAGAAAAAAAGACTATTTGGTCCTCTCTGAAAAAGATTTTACTTCTTGCATTTTTATTTCTTAGACATCATTAAAAGTGTAAAAGAAGAAAAAAGTAAATAACTGCAATCAAACAAAATAGCAAGCATCACAACAAATATTATATGCAAAGAATTCACCTACTAACACAATATTTTGCTGTCTACTAGCACAATATTTTGCTTTCTTGCTGAGAATATGGTGGGGTTTTTGGTAACTGGAAAAAAGAATTCATTACATCTATTAAATCAAGTTCTCAAGAAATTCTCAACCCTTCATCACCTTAATAAAAAATATTGCTTTTGTCTGAGACAGGAAGCCTGAAGAAGTTATCTTTATGTTTTAACACTGAATTTATATACCGCTACCAAATTCCACAGTGTGCTTTGTCTCATATGTTGATTGAAAATTTTTTATGCTCTGCATATAAAACTTTCAGTGATAATAAGCTGAAAAGTATCACTACATTTGGAATTTATATGTCATATAATTATACTAAATTTAATAGTTTAGCTTTTATATCTATAGCTTTGCTGAAATAAGTATTCAGAGAGTGGGAGCAAGAGCCATATTTTGACTTGCAGTCTTCTAGAATTATATAAAATGTAATGAGATCATGAAATAATAGAACCAGAACAAAACAATAAAAGGACTTCAGTAGATAGAATTTTAGGAGATAGATTTACCTGAAGAAGAGCCACTCGAAAGGTTGTTACCATCTGAAATACAATTAAACTAGGTTTACAAAAAGCTTTAGCTTAAAAGGAAACAGGTTCAAAACATAAAAAGACTATTAAGAAATGAAGGTAGAATATCAAATTTCCACACATTTTAGAAGCAAATTCAGGTAGCTTGAATTCATATACAATATATGTAATCTGGAGAAGAATTGTTCTAAAAGTATATTGCCTTTTTATTTGGAAAATTTAAGAACTATTCCATTAAGAAGTACTTTGACAATTACTAAGTTTGTCACATAGATCAATATATGTTTCCAATAACCAAGTTTTAAAGTTGGCTAATGTTTCAGACAGAAAACTAAAGTATGTGTATCCAGACTAATGTACTATTTCTCATGAAATGGATCCTCTTCTAATTTCTTAGTGATCATTTCTTTGCTAGGAAATGCCAATTTTGTTGGGGAGAAACTTATTGAAAAGTTGCAGAATTCATCATCTCCTTAAGAAGAATAGTCTTTACTCACACACATTTTTTCAGTGTATGACCTTAGAGAAGATTCATATTCTTGATAGGGCTCACATTTCATAGAATCATAGAATCGTTAAGGTTGGAAAGGACCTCTAAGATTGTCAAGTCCAACTGTCAACCCAATACCACCTTGCCCATTAAACCATGTCCCAAACTGCCACGTCTACACCTTTTTTGAACACTTCCAGTGACGGTGACTCCACCACTTCCCTGGGCAGCTTGTTACAATGCTTGACCACTCTTTCAGTAACAAAATTTTACCTAATATCCGTTCTAAACCTCCCCTGGTGCAACTCGAGGCCATTTCCTCTCATCCTATCGCTAGTTACTTGGGAGAAGAGACCAGCAACCACCTCACTACAACCTCCTTTCAGGTACTTGTAGAGTGTGATGAGGTCTCCCCTCAGCCTTCTCTTCTCCAGACTAAACAATCCCAGTTCCCTCAGACACTCCTCATAAGACTTGTTCTCCAGACCCCCCACCAGCTTTGTTGCCCTTCTCTAGACATACTCCAGCAACTCAGCATCCTTCTTGTAGCAAGGGGCCCAAAACTGAACACAGTATTTGAGGTGTGGCCTCACCAGTGCTGAGTATGGGGCACAATCAATTCTTTAGTCCTGCTGGCCACACTATTTCTGATACAGGATGCTGTTGGCCTTCTTGTTCACCTGGGCACATTGCTGGCTCATGTTCTGTCAAACAGCACCCCCAGGTCCTTTTCTGGCAGGCAGCTCTCCAGCCACTCCTCCTCAAGCCTGTAGTGTTGCATGGGGTTGTTGTGACTGAAGCGCAGGACCCAGCATTTGGCCTTGTTAAACCTCATGCAATTGACCTCAGCCCATTGATCCAGCCTGCCCCGATCTCTCTGCAGAGCCTTCTTGTCCTCGAGCAGTTCAACGCTCCAGCCCAGTTTGGTGTAATCTGCAAACTTACTGAGGGAGTACTCAACTCTCTTGTTCAGGTCATTGATAAAGATATTAGAGAGAACGGTACCCAAAACTGAGCCCTGGGGAACACCTTGTATGACTGGCCGCCAACTGGATTTAACTCCATTCACCACAACTCTCTGGGCTTGGCCATCCAGCCAGTTTTTGACCCAGTGAAGAGTGGGTAAAATGTCTTCATGGGAAGAACTCCTCAGACTATGTGTCTGCCAATTGCTTTCAGGTCTTTGAAATGCCCAACTTGCCTGGCTGCTATGCTCCTTAATATAGTCAGGTAATAATGATAGGTTTCTATGCCTGAGAAATAAGACACAGTGGTGGTAAACCCCCTTTTTTTTAATCTCTAGATCTACTTTGTTTGCTTATCTTAGAATAAAGTCTACTCCATGTTGAATAATAACAAAACATATTCCTTATGACCAGTGTCCATCTGAAAGCTTCTCAAATCCGTTTAAGTATTTTTTCTACCATCCAGTAGAGTCCTCTTCATCTAAGCTTGAGATACCCTGATAGTTTTGATTTCTCTCTCTTCAAGTTTAAAATCTCTACTTCAATTTAACAAGTGCAAAGATGTGTTCTCTGTGCTCGTTCTTATTATGAATAGAGACATATGTCTCTGTCTTCCATCAGAGAATGATGCAAAACTGCCTTTATACTTTCCGGAGGGTATGTATTATAATGTGGGATGACTTTGCAAAATCATTATCCTAGCCTTCAGGGTACCTCACAGAACCCACCTCTTTCAAATGTCCTGAAAAGAACAGATAGATAGGGGACTTGTTTAAAAATGAATAAAAGTATAGGACTGGAAGAAATCTTCTGGATGTAGTTCAATCCAAGAATCCTTTTCATACTCACTTCTCATATTTACTATGTATTTATTTAAACAAGAAAAAGAAGATTTGCAAGGTCTCTGCATAGCCAGAGTATTCTCCTTGTCCTGTCTAGCATGCACAAGTCACCTCCAGTGAAAGCTATGTTAATCCCTCTTTTTGGTTTGAAATCTCTTTAAGCAGAGATTGCCTTTTTTTATATAACGTTTGTACAAGATACAGCACAATAGCTCTGTGATCCTAGCTGGGAGCGGCTGTAATGCAAACAGCTAATTACAGTGGCTAGAATCCAGGGAGGCTTCCTTTCTAGTCTGAGCCCCAACAGTAACGGTCATGAGGAAACAGAAAGATAGCCACCCCATTTGTAGTTCTCGGTCTGTAAAAGAAAACTAATAAAATTGTTTGTGCTCCTGTACTTGGCACTGGTGAGGCTGCACCTTGAATACTGTGTTCAGTTTTGGGCCCCTCACTACAAGAAGGATGCTGAGGTGCTTGAGCGCGTCCAAAGAAGGGCAACGAAGCTGATGAGGGGTCTGGAGCACAAGTCTTATGACGAGCAGCTGAGGGAACTGGGGTTGTTTAGCCTGGAGAAGAGGAGGCTGAGGGGAGACCTTATCGCTCTCTACAACTACCTGAAAGGGGGTTGTGGCGAAGTGGGTGGTGGTCTCTTCTCCCAACTAACTAGTGATAGGACGAGAGGAAAATGGCCTCAAGTTGAGCCAGGGGAGGTTTATATTGGATATTAGGAAAAATTTCTTCACTGAGAGGGTGATCAAGCATTGGAACAGGCTGCCCAGGGAGGTGGTGGAGTCACCATCTCTGGAAGTGTTCAAAAAACGTCTGGATGTGGCATTTCAGAACATGATTTAGGGGACACAGTGGCACTGGATTAATGGTTGGACTTGATTATCTTGAAGGTCCTTTCCAATCTTAGTGATTCTGTGTGTGTGAATTTATTTCTCTTAATGACTGTTAATTAGGCAGTTAGGTATTTGTGGAGCATTGAAAGTGAAAGTACCAGAGGTCGTTCTCTCTCTTATTGGTGATTGCTGTTTGGCTATATTCCTTTGCTAAGAGTTCAACTGTCTCAGTTCACCTAACATTCACTGTAATTTACCTTGGAGACAAATACACATATTGACACTGAGGTTGTCAGAACTGTGCTGCTGGTTGGCTAGATAGAAACCTTTGTCCTCCTGGACACAATTTTTCTTGACTAGCTCTCACTTATGATGAATTTGCTCCCAGTGGTGCAGCTAAAAATAAGACCCTGGACAAATTTCTCTTTACATTTTGGGCAAAGTCAGGGGGTTACTATTGCTTATATGTGCCATGTTCTATGCGGCAATCTTACATGCATCAAACGGTTCAATGGCAATTCTATGACAATGTTGTTGTCCAGGTACGTTTAGAAAAAAATATTTGCTTGCCTCTCACTAAACTGCTATGATTACTTATATGATGAAGTGCTCTGCACAGAGGAAAACAAATACTGGTTTTTGAGATAATTCTTTGACTTAAAGGAAAGGCCTGATTTGAATTTCAGTTGTGCTTGTTTTATTTGTAACTTCAGTGGATACAGTGATCTCTACTCCTGAGATGTAACTCCATTGCTAGAATCAGGATAGAGCCAAACTTGGTGAAATGTAAACATCTTGAAGAATCTCCTTGCTTGAAAGGTATTCTAATTATGGTTTTAGCTGTTCTAAGAATATTATTAGCCTGTTCCTTCTGTTCAAACCTTATCCACAAACTATGTGTTTGTTGGATATATAACACATCCTCTCATTTCCTTTAGAGGAAGAAACCCAATAAATTATTCCAGAGTGTCTGTAATAGGCTGATAGATTTTGAAGTGATAAAATGATAAGACAATCCACATATATCCCTCTTCAGCTGAATGCAACTATATGCTTAATCAAATAACTTCCGGGGCTTCCTCCCATGAGGTAATGAACACTGTGTTTGGGAACCACTTTTTGCTTATAGGTTAGTACTTCTAGCTAGTCAAAATGTTTTGAAGTTAAATGAATAAAACCTGTGACAAATTTACCTCATCTGACCAGATATTTTAGCCTACATATTAATGGGAGTTTTGCTTTAGACAGGACTGGAGTAAATGTTAGAAAAAAATCGGTCAGTAAAAAAGCATGTTCTAGGTGGTGCAGAAAATGAAGACAACACAGAATTAAAGTTCCAAGAAGTTTTTCTCATCTTGTGCATACGTGTACATTACAATCCCACAAATTGTCTACCTTGAGTAGAAAAATTATAGCAACATTCTTCATGTCGAAGTCAGTATCTGCAAATCCATGACCTTCTGTCAGTGTGAAATGGCTGCTGATTTTCTCGGTGTTAAACCTGTGTCATGATTGATTTTGATATTTTGCTGTTACTAGCTTTACAGATGCAAAGTATTTGAAAGCGTTGAAGAACAGAATCAGGTGCCAGGAGCAAACATTAATTTATGCCACTGTTTATTCTGTAAATTTCTGTAAAAATTCTTCATCAAATTGGTGGAGTGGATGAACATGCCAGATTAGAAAGTTTGACACATTTCGGGACAAAACTGGACACATATTCCCTTTTCTCAACAAATGATCTAAAAGTCATATTTGTATACAGAAGTTATAGTAGCTTAACGTTTTATAATAAAGAGTTTAATGAAGTCTCTACAACAGGTTTTCTTACCTTATTTTGGTTAACAACTATTACTACTAGACAAATTTAAATGATAATTCAGTAGTGTTCACATAGTTTTTTTGCTAAACTGGTATAAAATCACATCTCTTCTTAGTTCATTGTAGAAAATCTACAGAAAGCTCTTTTTTTTTCATTTTACAGTGAGTCTAACAGGAAGGACTTCCCTTTTTCTAAAAGTGTCTTGCTAAATATCCATTGTTTATGTATTATTTCAGTTGGAGTTGAAAGTTTTATACAACTTTGGCAAATGATTGATGAAATTTTATGAACAACACTTTTGGGAATAATTTTTTATCATTGTAATGACAATCAAGCAAATGTTAATGTCTTATCAGATGTGACAGAGAACAGTCCATAATAACTGTTATAGTATGAGTAAAATCCATTTTTAGGGCTTATGAAGCTCAAAACTTTCGATCTTAACACTTTATTATGCTAAACAAATACCCTTTCAATTAAAAAGCAGGTATTTATGTCTTCAAGGATTTAACAGATAAAGTGAAGTAGGGTGAAGTTATTAACATCTATAGCAGAAATCAGTAAGTCTCACTTTAATTGCACATTGTACAAATATATCCTCAGTGGAGAAGTGGATGTTACGCAGTCATGGAATAAGTGCTTACAGAAGAAATTTCCTCACCTCTCTGGATATAATAATGGGACAGATATAGTATTATATAAATTTGGTTAGAAGTTTAAACAAAAAGATATGACAAATGTTTTAGGTTTTTTTTTTTCCCCCCTAAAAAGGAAAGAATTATATATGAACAAAGACATCCTTTGTTTTACTAGTGAAATAGCATACACTGAAAAATAGAATTGTGGCAAAACACAAAAGCAATGAAACTGAAAAGAGTGAAAAATCAGTCAGCTGTGATTTAGCAGTTCTTACACAGATTTGGTGCATGCTAGGATTTTAAAAAATTTAGCTATTTGATTATACAAACGCTGGTCAGACTGCCATAGTGAACTGATGATAAATTCTTGCAAGGAAGTATAAAGGGAACAAAAGGATCAGCTGAAAGGATTTTTACACTGCTATTGTGAAGCCAGTATCTTCACTTTTCACATTACTGCCTATTCAGCTTTTTGCTGCATGTGAGATAGAAGCTCTTGAGCACCAAACTAGAAAGAATTCTATTTATACTCAAATGTGGTCATCAAACTCCTGGCAATAGACTGTATTTTTTTTAATAATCTATTATTATCATAATCGGCCAAGCCCAATGCTGCATCAGAACCTAGATGTGTTAGCTATCATAATGGAACATAACAAAAGGCAGGAACCCTGTCCCAAAGAGCTTGTCAGTATTCAGCTGGTAAATTTTAACTTTCTGCCTATCCAGAACCAAATGTAGTCTCTGAGCTCAACCTAGCAAATGTCAGTTGCCTTCCATCAGTCTTTAATTTGTTCAGAGGGCCCTCAGCCCTTTAACAGATTGGAATGCCTCTTTTCTGTTAGAGCCTTTGAAAACAGAATGCACTGTGTGTACAGCCCGAAATGCTTTTTTCTTACATTGTGCTAGATTTCAGTCATAAGGAGCACTGTGGTAAGTGGTCTTGTATAAAACTGTTGGCTGCAGTTAACAGGGTAGATGCTTTAAGAAAAAGGAAAGGTTTTTCAAAGTTACACTTGATAAATTTTATGTCGACTTTTAATAAATCAATTAGAGGAAGAATGATAGTATGGAAGAGTTATTTCATTTTCTAGGGTCAGGAAGATAACTGCAACCTCATTGTTTCCTATTCACTTTTAGTTCTCCTCTTCTGCAACCTGACTCAGTCATTTTTATTTGCTCTCATGTTGAAAAGACATTCTAATATGAGAAAACTCAATCTGAAAGGCTCTGGAAAGAAATGTTTCATGATGTGTGTACTTCTGGGTAGTAGATGTTAATGCAATCTGAAATCTTTTGTCTTTTTTCATTAGCTGTTTCTTATCTTCATTGTTTGTCAGAGATGTATTGCACTTGTTATGTGGCTGGTTCCCTCTCTATTTTTATTCTCTAAATTGGTTGCTGTATTTGCAGGGATTTTGTTTCTTTGCCTTTTTTTTGTCTGAACCAGTACCCATTACTGTCCATTTTGTGTGTGATCCAATGAAAACAAATCATCTCCTTTACCTATTGATGTATGTTCTAAATAGAGCAAGATGAAGAAAAGCTAACTTCCTCCTAGATAATCTGCTGTTTTCCTTTCTTATGGTGGGAACATGACTTAAAAAAGATGGTTTTACTGGTAAACAATCCACCTTTTTTTGTGATTGCTTTTGTTGCTTATTGTTCTCTCTCAGCCTTTTCTAAATGTCAAGTCTTTTGTTTGTCTGTTTTCATTCAAATCCACCATTGGACTGTACACAATATCTTCCAGCTATTTCTGGATGTTTTGCACGGGTTGGTCTCTTTCTTGAGAATTCCCTCTGCCAAGAGGAATTTTTGGCTATATAGCATATTTTGTATCACCATTCTTCCCATCCTACCCCACATAACAGTCTGCTCTGAAACCACAAGCAACTAGGTAGGAGTAAGAGCAGCCATGTGCCTGCTCTAGTTTCTGCCACTTTCTGGCATCTGGCTGAACCCACTAGCAGGGAAATGGTTCAAGTCACCTTTCTATGCTTCCTTTTGCACCTTGACCTTTCTCTATCACATACTGAGCTTGGAGTCCCACTTATTTATATTTCAAGAATTCTCAGCAGGGAAAACCCCTGTGTATGTCAGGTGTAAATACTGTAAAACAAGAGAAGGATATTTTGACTAAGTGCTTTTTTTGCGGATGTCCTCTTTAGCGGCTCTTCACTTTAAAATATGGCAAGTGACAACACTTGAAAGTCTACAGTGATGTATCGCAGAGAACAGAACAAAAAACTCTTTTTCAGGACATGGAGTTCTTCCCTCCCCCCTTCCCCTCCCAACTGGTATTTTACCTCCTATTTTGTCAATAAAACCACATTAAGAATGGACCAGTGGAGCGATTTTATTTATGTTAAAATTACCCCTTGTCCTATCACTACAAGTCCTGCTAAAAGTCTGTCCCCAGCTTTCTTGTAGGCCCCTTTCGGGTACTGGAAGGCTGTTATAAGGTCTCCCCAGAGTCTTCTCTTCTCCAGGCTGAACAACCCCAACTCTCTCAGCTTGTCCTCATAGGAGAGGTGCTCCAGCCTTCTGATCGTCTTCATGGTCCTCCTCTGGACTTGGTCCAACAGGTCTATGTCCTTCTTATGTTGGGGGCCCCAGAGCTGAAAGCAGTGCTCCAGGTGGGATGTCACCAGAGCAGAGTAGAGGAGGAGAATCACCTTCCTTGACCTGCTGGCCATGCTTCTTTAGATGCAGCCCAGGATATGGCTGGTTTTCTGGACTGTAAGTGCATATTGCCGAGTAATGTTGAGCTTCTCATCAACCAACACCTGCAAGTCCTTCTCCTCAGGGCTGCTCTCAGTCCATTCTCTGTCCAACTTGTATTTGTGCTTGTGATTGCCCCAATCCATGTGCACTTGGCCTTGTTGAACTTCATGAGGTTTGCATGGGCCCACCTATCAAGTTCTGGACTGTAAGTGCATATTGCCGAGTAATGTTGAGCTTCTCATCAACCAACACCTGCAAGTCCTTCTCCTCAGGGCTGCTCTCAGTCCATTCTCTGTCCAACTTGTATTTGTGCTTGTGATTGCCCCAATCCATGTGCACTTGGCCTTGTTGAACTTCATGAGGTTTGCATGGGCCCACCTCTCAAGCCTATTAAGGTCCCTCTGGATGGCATCCCTTCCCTCCAGCATGTTGACCACACCACACAGCTTGGTGTCATCAGCAAACTCGCTGAGGGTACACTTGATCCTGCTCTCCACGTTGCCAACAAAGTTGTTAAACATCATCAGTCTCAATACCGACCCCTGAGGAACGCCACTCATCACTGGTCTCCACTTGGACATCGAGCCGTTGACCGCAACAACTTGGGTGCGATCATCCAGACAATTCCTCATCCACCGAGTGGTCCATCCATCAAATCCATGTCTCTCCAATTTAGAGATGAGGATATTGTGTGGGACAGTGTCAGATGTTTTGCACAAGTCCAGGTAGATGATGTCACTTGCTCTTCCCTTAACCACCAACGCTGTAACCCTGTCATAGAAGGCCACCAAATTTGTCAGGCATTTGCCCTTAGTGAAGCCATGTTGGCTGTGAACAATCACATCCTTATTTTCCTTGTGCCTTAGCGTAATTTCCAGGAGGATCTGCTCCATGATCTTGCTGGGCACAGAGGTGAGACTGATTGGCCTGTAGTTCCCCTGGTCTTCCTTTTTTCCCTTTTTAAAAACAGGGCCTATGTTCCCCTTTTTCCAGTTAAGTGGGAACTTCACTGTGCCACAACTTCTCGAATATGGTGGGTAGTGACTTAGCAACTTCATCCTGCAGTTCCCTCAGGACCTGCAGATGCATCTCATCAGGTTCCATGGATTTGTGCACCTTGAGTTTCCTTAGATGATCTTGAACCTGATCTTGTTCTACAGTGGGTGGTTCTTCATTTTCCCAGTCCCTGCCTTTGCCTTCTGCGACTTGTGAGGTGTGGCTTGAGCACTTGCCAGTGAAGACTGAGGCAAAAATGTCATTGAGTACCTCAGCCTTCTCCATATCCCGGGTAACCAGGTCTCTCGTTTCCTTCTGGAGAGGGCCCACATTTTCCATAGTCTTCCTTTTATCACCAATGTACCTATAGAAGATTTTTTTCTTTCCTTTATTTTGATGCAATTTTATTATTTTTCCTGATACCCCTTAATGGTTTTTTTACCATAACATTACTAGAAAAAGTGTTTTCTCCATATCTCGAGAAAAATGAAAATAACTGCTGTATTGGTTATTTAAAACAAAAACCCGCAAAACAGAATAAGAAAAGGAAATATAAAAGCACAAGATTTTAAATATCTATTGTAAAGAATAATTACAAAAGCTCTTTTAAAAACATGTGAAATTTGGTGAACAATAATTATTTGCATGCTGCTGTTTTCCGGTAATGTGAATTTTTCTTTCCATGGTCTTATATCTACTGCCATTGTAGGGTTATATGGACATAAGTGGAACAACTTTGGCCCATCTGGAGTGATTCAGTCAAGAGTTCTTCCTCCATGCTTAATGAAAATTGTATTAATTAGTGTCCTAATTAGTTATAGACATAAATTTAAATCTTTTAAAAACATTAATGATTTGGCAGTATTATGGGGGGACTTTTTGTTTACCTTTTTCTCGATAGTCACAGAGCTTTGAAGGAGATCTTATGCACTTTATCCTGAAGATATAGTGCAGAAAGTCTAGACTATGAAGAATGGCAAAGACTGCTTTCATCAGAAGGCACCTGGTAATACTGCTATATGCACAGCTACGGGCCTGCTCCTTACAATCTTTTCAATGTAACTAGCAGAAAAAATAATACAGCATGTCATCACTTCAGGTAGTACATAGTGCTTAACATAGGGAAAGTTCTCCCCTTGCTTCTTGCAGTGAAGAACGTACCGGTCTTTGTCTCCTATCTAGAGAGAGCTGACGTGTTGATTTAACAATCAGAAAACTTAGGTTCCAGGTCCCTTTATCATACCAACATTAAAGACTATTACACTGTGAAAAGGTATTTTCTAACTGTTGCTGAGCCACCCAGGGGAGAGTGTTAACACCCACTGTTAGAGCATGCTGTGCTTTACCAAGAGCTTGTACAAACGGGCATGTGTTCTGGGAAATCTTGTAGTACGAGCAGATTACGTGAGTGCAGATGCAAAGCAGAAGGATCATGTGCTGTTTCTGCACAGAGTGAAGGTCAGCAAAAGAGCACATGTTCAGCAGATAGCAAGACAGAAAGCTACAGAGTCTAGCTGTACAAGAAGTGGGCTTTTGCTTTGTGTAGTGTTTTCTGATTTTAACAATACTTACATTCCAGAGTGGAATGAAAACAAAAGCATTTCCTGTATATCCAAAAAACCCCATATTCCTTCAAGCCAATCTAAATACTTCAGTTTGATAAAATCAGAATGTTTAATTATGTTTCAATTTTTTTTTACATGTTTTATATTTTCTAGTCTAATTTAATCAAACCTTCCACCACCTGTTTTTTATTTGGAAATGAAAACAGAAATATTCAATTTTGAATAGGTTAAGGTGAAATATTTGGGCTACAGCATAATGCTTTTTTTGAAGTTTTCCATTCATAATCAATTTTTTCAAAGGTAATGCACTTCTGTGAATTGTTTTATTTTTAATGAGTTTATATTTCCTAGCAGTACTCACAAGATCCACGCTGTTAGTACTACCAAAGATCTGATAGCTTATCTTGCCAACTTTATAACAGGTTTGCTACATTTGACTTCTTATTGTTTTGAAATCTGAAATGAGTCAGGCAATAGGGCCTGCATCATTTCTTTGGTATCTATTGCCCAGGTTAATTACTCTCCCAGCTAAGAGTAGAGGTAAGGAGAGAACTTTCAATGAGTAACTTACGATTTACAAGTTTGGATGGCAATATTGGTTTGCACTTCTCGGGAGATGCCTCATTCTCTTCATCTGTTACATACTCAAAGTTAATAATAAACATCATTGCTACTCCCTCTTGATTTTTCACTGGAATTATGTGGGTGTTACAAATGAAGGTAGATCCTGTGGACGGAGAAAAAAAAAAGAAATACATAAATGAAAGGAAACTTCATTATTATTTCACTACAGTAATTCCAGTTACACCAACATATAGTGAAGAATATTTCTTTGAATTTAACATTTGAACATCAAACACGCTATTCTTTAATTTAAACAGGAACACTTTCATAGAAAGAAATACATCTTTTGATAATTTATTAGATTATTACCTCTTCCAAAAGATCTCTTCTTTAAAATGTCAATTTTACTTTTTGGTTTTTATTCACTGGAAGTACCTGTATAGACAGACTTGTGATATGGAGACATTTAACACCAAAAGTAGCAATGCGAACACTGTTCCAATCACAACACTAGAGAAGAAAGCAGAACCCCATTCTTCTAAATGTCAAACATTCTTCAAGCTTTTGGTTCTATTACAACAGGATGAATCATGCATTAAATATTTATGGGTGTAAATATATCACTGTTCTTATTTTAGCTCTCAATCTTTTGGGGGCTGTATAATGTTGTTTAGGTTTGTCTTAAAAATTATACTTGTAATCTGATCCTATGGGGTTTTATATTCTATCACAAAATACTTGTAAACTGTGGTAATAATTTTCAAAAATCTTCAGAAGTATTAGGCTTAACTGTTATATACAATTTGAAGCATGAATTTAAAAGTACCCTAGTTTTCATGTATATGGAGCATAAGCAGCTTATACTGAAATGAACCGAAGGTGTAATTTCTCAACACCTCTGGTTCTCAGGGTGTTCTTGTTCAAATGCCTAATTACAGATTAATTATTCCAGTATAACTCTCAAGAAATTTCATTTAACAAGGTCATTACTTTTGATTTAATTCCTTCTATTAACCTAACAGAATATAGTGGTTCCAAAAATAATGTGATTGCTGTAAGCAATACAATAGTATGCTAAAAGCTTCATACAAATGCAGCTGTGAGATGGTGACTTTCCATGATAACTAGGGACTGGTTTAATGTACATCATCTGCAATTTATGCATTCAAATGCAGTAATCACTGAAACTTGACAGGCTGTGCAATTTGACAAAAACAGATCCTGATCTGTTACACATTAATACATTAAAAAAAAAAATCTTTTTTCTTTTTTGCCGTTGAGGAAAGAGATAGTAAAGATTTATATCATTATAACCAAGATTAGATTCTGGCTTCTCATATTTAATGTAGCACTTGCTATAATGTAGTATACATGGCAGTTTGAGCTATGTATAAAATTGACATGCTGGCCCTTCAAGTTTTGCAGCTGTACCTTCAATCCATTTAATAATACAGTTAAGCTGTGGCACTTGCCACAGTTGCCATGGTTACAAGCTCAATGACTTTAGTAAACAGAAAATAAGCAATTTAAGACTGTTCCATTAGAGCTAAAAATAGAAGTGCTGCAGGCCAAGCATTGCAACATAGACTGGTTAAGCAGAGGGTCTGAAGAAAATTTAGAAATAATCTTTGTGTTTTTAGCTAACTAATAAAAATACATACTGAATTTAAACAGTCAAAACAATACTTATTGATTTGCTTGGAAGGAAATACTTACTATTTCATGATATAGATTATGTTTTGACATACAGATTTATAAGTTGAGCACATATCCCCCAATCGGACACCCTTAACACACAGGACTGGAGGTGGGGTTAGGCTGAGGCATGCATGGTTTTGAAGAACGCTGAACTCCAGTGGAAATGTTTATCAGTTTTTGTAAAAAAGGATGATGAGGAACCTCAGACTTCTTTGAAAACTTTCCTGCTTTTGAAGGCAAGGGTGTTTCTCAGCTTTTGAAATGCATCCCACAGTGTTAAGTAATGACACTATCTCCCGTTCATGTAGAATGTTCTGCCCTCAAGCATTTACAAACCTAATTTGTACTGGAGCTAAAGATTTGAATTTCTGGGGAAATGCAGAAGCTCCTTAACAGTCTACAACTTAAGAACGTGGCAAAAAGCACAGAATTAAAAATTTAAGTTGTATGTAGAAATATTTTGGGAACAAAAAATGGGAGAGATTCATATCTGATATAATTCAGCATAGCTCCTTTGAAGATCAATTGCACCAACAGGCTAATGAGTCCAATGTAGTTCATTAGTCTGAAGATTTTCCAAGACACCTGGACTTTTTAAGAGACACAGAGTATTTACTTTGTGCGAATGACTGGAATTAGAATTCCACAACTTAACCAAAGTACAATGCCTGTTGCAGTCACTGTTAGTGTTTTTCTTTAGTACAGAAACTGTTATCTGTTATACACTTATTAGTATCTATCTCTATTCAAATGGCAATAAGGAAATACAAAACAAAAAATAACAAGGAAGATCCTAGTGTGACTGAAAAATAAGAGTTGGGTAAAAAGAAAGAATACTAGCAAATTCAAAAGATCAGCTTTGAGTTGTTGGGAGTTGATAGCAAAAAAAATATTAAGAAGTAGGTTGCTTATAAACAATCTTATTCAGTATTTACACTTTGACATTCCACTGCTCTTCATTGTACTTAGCATGTTTTCCCTGTTTTGTCTCTATACGGAATATTTCAAGAGTAAGAAATGCTTCTGATGAGCAATAAAAATTGTAATGAATTTTCTGGAATTTGCATTTCTCATCTAACAGCACTGGGCAAGTGGATGATATAATCAGAATAATTATGAAAATTATATCTTTATAATTAATAGATTCAATATCCAGCAATATATCTCGATTTTCTAAAGATTACTGTTGAGGAGTAATCATGAAATATACCTGTTGTGCTCTCTTGTTATCATTTATTAGAGGTGATAAAGAGGAAAAGCTGGATATTTTCTTGTCAACTTGAATTCCATGGTTATAAAGGCTTGTTTTCTTTTGTCTACAGTATTTTAAAGCCCACTCTTTCATCTAGTTAAATTAGTGGCAAAATATCCATATGTGAAGAAAAGATTCTTCTCCCATATACGCTGTGTGCATATGATATATGATTCTGTAGTTATGTATTCAACAGTATGATTTCGCAAGACCAGACAGGCTGGTGTGAAACAAATAACTGCCAAAATGTATACATAAGTGACAATAAATATTTAATAAATGAAGATTTAGGATATATTAGGATTATATAGGGATATATTGCACCATTTGAGCCATTCTGGTGAAACAAAGCCTATGTAAATATCTGTCTGCACAGTGTTCAAGGTTGACTTGCTTCATGAGAGCAGTACAAAACAGGCACATCAAACCAATTAATCTGGTTCATAAAATCTATTTACTTTTCCAGTGATTTTCTATAGAAGATTTTAGGACAGATTTTTATCAGGCTGGATCTTCTAGATTCAACTGCAGTCATTTATTTGAATAGTAATAGCTCTGTTTATGAGCAATTGGGAGAGGACAATACAATTAATACAGCAGTGAAGGCATTCCAAATTACAAGAACCTCCATTCTCATATGCAAAACTCTGACAAGCAAATGTTGAAATATGACACATCCCAAACAATTATTTTGAATCAGCCTTCCTGGGAACAAAATTTTCATAGGCCATTACATATGCCAAGCTCAAAGGATCTCTAAAAAATGAGACACTCTGGCATTGAGGTAATTGTCCTAATTCTGCAGAAGCCCCACATTTCACAAAACAGGGACCCTTGAAAATCCATCCTGATTCTACAGGATGGCTCTGCAGCCCTGTTCCCTTGAATGAGCCTGACAGTTGCTGTCTGCATTTCATCATAAAAAAATTCAGACACCCCCACCCCACTACAAATTTGAGGACTACCTTCACTGGGGCTGAGATTGGTTCCAACATATTTTGGGAACAGTCTTGGGTCCATGCACCAAAGCATTTATGGCTTCACAGATATTTTTTGTTACTAAAGCTGCTGTGAACAACTGACTAAGGCTATAGAAAAAAATATATATGTCCTCTGTGTACATATATAAATTTCTGGACAGATTTTTCTAGGGATATGATAATTTTTTACTGCAGCAACCTACAAGTAGTCCAGTGTAGGTATCTGTACAATCCATAGCCACTTCTGCTCATTTAAAATTGAAGTTGAGGACGAATAAATGAAAACAGAACCAAGGAAGAGCCAAAACCAGCTTGCCTACTAGAACAAGACCAAAGACAGTTAAAATTAGAGGCAGAGATACTGTACATGTTTCCAGAGCTAGGCAGTACTGTTCTCTGTTTGAAGACAGATCTCAATGAAACACTTCTGCAATGTGACAATTTTATGACAATATAAAATTTTATGACAAGAGAAGGAAGCTGGGTATTCTTTGCACTTTTATTAAATAATCAGCATGTTTATTTTGGAAATAACTACCCTCCACTTCCCCTGATATGATTCACATTTTGTCATGAAAATAAATGCTCAAAATGCCTTCTCTGAGAAGCACAAACTTAGAATATATTAGTTACAAATATAGAGTTTATACCTTACATTTTAATTTAAATTCTTAAACTACCAGTTAGTTCAAGTACAACTAAATACACTTCATATTATATTGTGTATTAAGTTTAGTTTTAATTCTGGTAGGATTTTACTGAAAAGGAGCACAGAAAATTCTGTATAGTTCCCATTTGGTTAGTAATGAGGTGAAATACGTATTGTTTTCGTAGGTTAATTTTTGACTAGTTACTCTGACGTTATTAGAGTCTGATCATTGTTATACTAAGTAGGAACTTAATATTCCTCTGTTAAGAAAGAGATGACTTCTATAAATACAAAGAACAAAGAACATCGCGTTCAATAAACATGGCATTTTGTTATCCCATGTTCATATTGACAGCCTTATTTGACCCTTCATCATAGCATGGCTCATGGGGATTGCCCAATGTTAATAAGAACTTATTTGGGGAAAGAAAAGAGAGAGAATCTGAGGGAGAATTAAAGTGGAAGATGAGAAGACCTTCTCTTGACTTTTGCCCATCCTTCATGGAGTCTTTGTCTTTGGGACAAAAAGCCAAGGCATGGCTTTCTACTCTCTCAACTCCCCAAATCCAATATTCCTTTCCTCCCTAACAGACAAAGAAGCATCTCTCTCTACTTCTTCCAGGCTGGGGCAGGTCTCAGAAAGTTGGTTACTCTGTTTATTCACCTCCAGGACAATACACATCCAGGCAGAAAGTAAAGGGAATTTAATGCAATGAAATGTATGCTCTGGTCTTGTGAAAGGAAATACTGCCCTGCTTTGTGTGTGCATTCAGGAAGGCTGAGGATGGGGGTTTTGTCCACCATGCCCAGCACGGCAAATATAAGTAGTAACAAGCCCCTTTAGGAGCATATAAAATGCTGATAACTCAAATCTTATTCTCCGTCCCAGACTGCTGTTTATAATCTACTTTGTGTCAAATACTGACAGATAAAGGAGTGAATCACACTGCCAGGTCCACCACTAAACCATGTCCCTAAGCACCACATCTACATGTCTTTTAAATACCTCCACACATGATGACTCAACCATTTCGCTGTGCAGCCTGTTCCAATGCTTGACAACCCTTTCAGTGAAGAAATTTTTCCTAATATCCAATCTAAACCTCACCTGACACAACTTGAGGCCTATTGCTTGCTACTTGGGAGAAGAGCCTGACCCACTACAATCTGCTTTCAGGTACTTATAGAGTGCGTTAAGGTTTCCCCTCAACCTCCTTAACTCCTGGCTAAACAACCCCAGTTCCTTCAGCTGTTCCTCATAAGACTTGTGCTCTAGACCCATCACCAGCTTCATTGCCCTTCTTTGGACACATTCCAGCACCGCATTTGTGCTGATGCACTTCAGTTGGGCTATTGATCCCACCACTCTTTTGCAGGGAGAAGCCCTAATTCCTACGTGACCATTCTCAGGTGCTTCCATGGTTTCTAACACATCAATAACCCTTGTGCCTTTGCTGCCACATCAATCTCCATTACCTACCTCCCCTGAGACAGCAGACCCGAAGGACCTTGCTCGTACACCGTCCCTCAAACATTGGTGTGCCACCCCCAGGCTTATCTCTAGAAAGATAAGCCTGTTTTTATGCCTTTCCCCCTTCAAATCTAGTTTAAAGCTCTTTCAATGATCCCTGCTAACTCCTGCACTGAGATCCCTTTCCCCCTTTGAGACAGGTGTACCCCATCTGTTGCCAGCAGGTCTGGTGTCATGTAAACTGACTCATGCTCAAAACCCCCAAAATTCTGTTGGTGACACCAGGCTTGGAGCCAGGTATCTGTTGGCTCTTCCTGTTTCTTCCTCACAACTGGAAGGATAGAGGAAAACTATCCTAATCCCTTAACCAGTTGTCCCAAGGCCCTGAATTCTCTCTTGATTACCTTCGGACTTCTTGTAACGATTTCATCGCTACCTACCTGAAAAACCAATAATGGATAGTAATCTGAGGGCCGTACCAGGGTAGGAAGCTTTTTCTTCACATCTTTAACCCAGGCCCCAGGGAGGCAGCAGACTTCCCTAAGAAGTGGGTCTGGTCTGCATATTGGGCCTTCTGTTACCTTCAGAAGGGAGTCTCCAATGACAGTGACCTATCTTTTTTTCTTTATGGAAACAGTTTTGACACAGGGCGTAGGCTGACTTAACCTCAGCAACACTTGCAATCTAGATGAACCATCATCCTTGTTATTGTTTGGTTCCACTTGCAGAGCCTCATACCTATTATGCAAGGGCACCTGAGAAGGTGGGGTAGTCACAGAGGGCCCCTGCCTGCTGTGCTAGGCAGGAGCTTGTTGCCATTCCCCCCTATCCCTTAAGTCACTGTGTTCAGCCAGGCAGAGAGAGGATAGGGAGTCCTCTCTATCACGCGTCCTGCCTGCCTGTTGGGCCTGTCTCAGGGAACGTAGGGTGCGATTTCAGTCGTTCTCTCTCTCTTGCACTCCCTGATACTCAACCTACTCGCCCCCTCTCAGAGCTCTGTCACTAAGCGGAGGAGTTCCTCTACCTGGGCGCACCTCCCAGAGCTGTGTGCGATCCTGCCGTCTGGTACTGGCATAAGAACCTGATATGGTGAGTGACCAGCCTGACACTTGGATGGCAGCGTGTTCCCACTGCCCTTCCATACGAACTGCCATGCAAACTGCTGCACCACACCCCTGCTGATGCGCCACGCCCTGTTTGCCCACCCTGCTTGGGGTGGGAAAAGATCAGGTATGATCTTCTGGACTTGTGACCTTGTTCCCTGTTGTTCTATATCTATTTTCAGCCAAACTTTAAAAAAAGAAATGGAAGCAAACCAAAACTTTTTTTCTGTATGTTTCCAAGATTCTCGTAACAAACGAGTTAAAATCTTGTTTTAGCAAACAAGTGCTCTCATCAAGCCAAAATAGTACAGAAGAATGACACCTGAAAATGACTGGTTGCAATTTACTAATGAGACCAGTAAAGCAAAGCACCTTGTATCATTGAAGGGTTATAAACAAACAAAAGGAAACCGGAAGAAAAACAGTACCCAGTGAACATTTACTTTGCCTTGTGTGATTTCTGTGACTTATCACTAAGAAAGTCCTTTTCTCTTATGCTTAAAATTCACAAGCCTCTTTACCTCAACTTTGAGGTCAACTCTAAGCAAACAGGGTACTTATCTGAGCTTTTGTTGGCATTTAGGGACAATTGCAGTGGGGATGTGTATTGAATAGTCAAGCGAAAACCAGCTTGTCAAATATTAAGGGATGATGCGTATTGTGAAGCGGGGACTCACCATGAACAATCAAGGGCTGAAAATCTGTTCCTTTGTGCTTCTATTCAAGCAGAAGCCAGGAATAATGCAGCATTATGTTTTCCGTGGACTTACTGGAAAGGTTTGCTTTCTTTCTCAAATCATAGGGAGAACTCTATTCCTGTAGCGTTATGTTGAAAATAATCATGTGAAGGTCCTGCAGAATTTCACATGATGTTGTGTTAAAGGGCTCCAAATGCCTTTGCAAGCCCATTTCTGTCTCAATTAAAACTAACTATTTACTAACAGATTTTCACAGCTCAGTCTGCTTGTTTATATTATAAAAGCAAGTGTAAGAGTGACTGAATCTGCCCTGTGAAAATTGCCCAGCTCTTAGTGATATAGAATTGGATCACTGGAGACAGATACCACATAGCTACTTGCTCAAAAAACAACCCCATGAAAACAATATCAGACAAATAGTTCTGTCTGTTTTTACTTGCAGCTCTTTACATCTTTGCACTTATGTCATTTATTTAGGTCTTTGGAAACATCTGAACTGTAAAGACCGTATTTAAATTTTGTCAAAACTTTGGGTCTAAAGGAAAGAATTACCCTTGGATGTTCCTTCCATCTTCACCCCCTATTTGTTATGTGGCTGCACACATGAGGAATAGGAGGAAACTTGATGCTAAGACTGAAGATGATAATATTTGTACCCATAAAGAGCATCTATTCCAGGAATCCCAGGCTGCATTGCAAACATTGCCTGTTGCTGCTGTTCAAAGAGTACAGGTATTATTTTACTTTCTTCTGAAGGTGGTAGGGCTGAGATGTAAAAAGTGTTTTATCTAAAGCTGCATCAAAAATGAATGAAGAAACTAAGGGTAACATAAAGAAACTCTTATTCCCATTTTCACCACTGAATTAGTAGATAACAGCCCCACACTATTAAAATGTGTGTAGTATATTTCCACACAGAACTTTGGGTAATGGGTTGTACAATTCTCTTTATATTTTACCTGTATCTTCTGAGCTCTGTCTTTATGTCACCATTTCCCAACTCCACCTGACTTAAAAGGAGCTACCTTGTGTGGCAAGAATGGGGAATTCAGCTGCAGATGTATCTGTATGATTGTGTCTTTTAAAAAAGATTCATTGCAGAGGATAACCAAAAATAGATGGCAGGTTGAAATATTATTATATCCCTTTTCAATTGAATAGCTATTTTTAAGGGGGATGGGTAGAGACAAGAAAAGTATATTTGTCTGATATTTATTAGGGAGCTTACAGTGATTAAATGGGGCCTGTTCCCTTTGACATTTCACTCCACCCTCCATATCAAATAGATATTCATTCTGTCACTGAAATGGACACTGATACTAGGATTTGATTTATAGGCCTGCTGTAGGTTTTGTAAGGTATTAACATACAGTGTTTAGAGGTGAGGGAAGAATTTTTAAACTAGCAAACTAAGAAAAAATTTACCCTGTGGAGGCTGTGGACAAGTTCATTATTGGACTGGCCTATATAAGTATCTCATTTTCTCTCCTGTTAATCTCATTTATAATATAATTCAGTAGCTAGATAAATACTGTTCAGCTGCTCACTCCAGCATTTCTTATGCTACTGCATTGACACAATTATTGGTAACCTCGTAATTATGATATCGACACCTACACTAACAGAGCTTATGGTGATTAATATGAACACATTTTGTATGGGAGAACAGTTTCCTAGTGCTTTGTTATTTAAGCATATATAAGCATGCGCAGAAGATATAGAACAATTAAACATCTGGCAAGGAAAGAAAAATGAAATGAAAAATAAACCACCAGTGATGATATATGTCTATAAAATAGACGCCAAGAAAGGAAAATAGAGTGAAAAATGTTGAAAACTGTTTGTATATGGAAGGGTAAAGACTTCTTTAGGTTCCAGGCTGCACATAGAATAATTTTTAGGAAACCAGAGCTGGTGCAGAAACTGCAAGATAGGCTTTTTTCTTTCTTTGTCAGTTCACCTTAAAACTACATTTGATTTTTGTCAGAGGGAGTTTCTCTAGAGCAGAGACTGAAGTCAGGAAGCCCAGTTCCTACAGTCAGTCTTGAACACTCTCGCAAGCTGATCTTTCTCAGAGATACACTCTAGTAGATGCATAGTGGGGGGAAAGCTGGGTCTGAAATTGTTTTCTGGATGGGTTCTCATTACTGGCAGTTTACAAAGCTGGTATGTTCAAACATAAGTGTTGGAATTATTTAGGCTCTAAACTTAGTCTAAAATATCTATTACACATTGCTTTTTTCTTCTTGAAGAATATAGCAAGTAGTGCTGCTTCTCAAAAGCAATGTCTGACTTGTTAATGAGAATATTTCTGCCTTTACATATGCAATATGCATATGCATCTTGTGCCTGGTTCCTTGCACCTATGTAAAGCCTCTGAGTGCACCATACACACTATATTACCAGGTGCTAAGCAGTTAGACATGGAAGGTCAGGGCAGATTGCACAAAGGGCTACATCTCTGAAAAAAAATTGTTAAGTTTGTAAACTCTTTGCAAGTTGTCTGTTAAATAACTGAGGAGGATTTGTCACTCTTTTGTGTTATAGAGGTTACAGACTATGTGAATGAAGCAAGTCCAATGGTTTTCATCTTGTTTTCTTAATATAAATGCTTGATTTTATGAACAATTGTAATACAGTTGTAGTGAATGCAAGATATACTACACTTGATGAATTTCATAACTGAACCTTTTTACAGGGAAACATTGCAAGCAACACTGCAATTTTAGAAAGAGAGAAACTGAAATGCTTTACTTAGACATTTTCAAAATAAAATATTTATTATCTTTAAAGGACAATATAGAAAAGTGATTTTTTTCTACATTTCTCAAGATATTATTGTGAGACAAAATTAATAATTTGAAATGTTCATTTCACTGAAAATACATAAACATAGTTTTCAGGATTAATGGGTGAATATAAAATCTGTTGTTTGCTCAGCTGCATAACACACTTGAGCTGAGGACATATTAAAATAAAAGCTTTATATTAGGTACTAGAATCTGGATATACTTGACTTGAATTTTATGTCTATTAACCAAAGGGAATCCAGAATGTAATGCCATAAAACACTGAGCATCCCAGTTTGTGACAGTAGACAAAAAAAATGTCCAATGTCATTGGACATAGATCAGTACCACTTGAGAAGGGTCAGTGATGAAATATCATATTCTTTTCTGACGTTGAAGATGTGGGTGAAAAAATCTAATAACTTAGCCCAAGTAATAATAATGAAGCATTATGAAAATGAGTTTGTTATACTATGTTTTCAGTGCCTGTTGATACAAACTTCTGTTAAGACAGAAAATTTTTAATTAGCAAAGGTCATAGCAGTAAGGATTACATTAATTCAGTAGAATTATATGTAATTAGAATAGTTTTGAAAACAACTGGATTTCATTGTGAAAATGCTTTGGCTTTTTTCATTCACATTTTCAGTAAGCTTATTGCACTCAACAAATACCAGATGTATAGCTTAAGGTGAAAAATAATGGTAGGACACATTTTTTCTCACATTTTTTTACAGAAAAAGAAAGAACTACAGGGTTTTAGTATCTGTTTACAAACATTATGTGATGGTTTAAAGTTAAATGTAGCTTAAATATAAATCTTTACAAAGAACAACTAGCTGACAAATAATGGTTCTAGTTTCTTATTTTTTAGCTAGTTGGCTAAGACTTAGCATTTATTTAATTGTATGTGCCTTTTTTCTTTATTTTCCCCCTCTCTTTCTTTCTCTCTCTCTTCTTTTTCCCCTGGCTATGCTTTTCTAAACTCTCATTAGAAGCTATGCACCTCTGGGCATTCAGCTGAGAAATGTCTTATTATGTTCATAAGAAAAAGGTGCTCAGGTTTGTTGAATATTGTCTATCTTGCAGAAAAAGTGCAGAATAAGACTTTCTGTGAAAGTAACCTCATTTATTTCCCCAAATTAAACTACATAAACTATTTTAAGAACTAATTGAATAACCTTACAAAGCAGAATGGAAGGGGGAAAAAAGTAAAAAAAAAAAAAAAAGCCAAAACTCAATTTCAGTAATTTGTTTCATTTGTCCAAGGTATATACCAAGATATGTGTCCAAGAATATACCATGAAGTAAAGAAATGATTCCAATTCTGTTCTTACACTTGCCATTTCAGGGAGATTAAGGTTTTTTTGTGATACAGTTCTTAATAGATATCAAAAAGATGAAGGCATTAAACAGAACAGCCATATAGTATGAATGGTGATGTAGAAAAACAGATCAACAGCAGGTCCCTTGAGGCAAAAGAGAAATGCGGTCATTGCTGCAAACTTTCACAAGTGCAATGTGTATCCAGCTCCATTGGCCAAGTGGAAGGAGTACAATTTTCCAAATATAGGCGCCTTTCTCATAGAAATCATGCCTTTAGAAAATCATGCTCATGGAAGCATACCCTTCCTGATGCTTTATAAGAGAGTTGATCATGAACAGTTAGAAATACACAAAACCCAAACTTGTAAAAAAAAAAAAGTTGTTGTATACAGCATCAGATGTAAAGTCATAGTGTATGTATTATAGTACTTAACTGTAATCCAGCAAAATGTGCCTGAAGGGACAGAACAGACAGACACAAAATGAAGGATTCTTGTATGAAATAGCTGTCATGAGGTCTTGGTAACAAATGATCTGGAAACTCTCATCAATGAAAAAGCCAATCCTGAAAGCTACTGGGAGCATAAAACAAGTAGAAGTAGCCTCCCAGGACAAACAAAGCAGCTAAAAGAGATGTAGTATTCTGGAGTTCTTGATAACACAAAATCGTGGGACTTCGAATGCATGTTAATAAATGTGGTGGGAGGTCTATGTACTGGAGGTTTGTCAAACGCTGTAGTAAAACATTAAATTATTGTAAAAAGAAAAAACCTAAGTTTTCTAATGGAAAGTCTCCATGCCCAACATGATTTATTTTTAATTTAAGATCTCATTAGAATTGATAAATATGAGTAACTTACTGGACTAGAAGTTCATGACTGCCCTAGGGGTGGTTTACATGACCCGATTGCAATCAGTGTAGACAAAAAAGGACAATCCCAAGCAGTAAAATGGGGATTCTTCTAAATGGGTAATTTTCTATTTTAGAGAAAAATGTAAGTGGAAATAATTGGGAGGAGAAATCAGAAAAATATATGAATGAAAAATTGGAATTCTTAAAATGTTAGATAACAAAAGAGTAATGATTCAAAGATGCTGAAAATATTAGCTGCAAGTCCATCTGCACTGAATGCAAAAGTAAAGATAATAAACAGGAATTAACAGTCATATAATGAATGGAGAAAGGAGAAAGTAAATGCACATTTGTGGAAACCAAGACGTGTAAAATAGAAACCTGAGAGAGGAGTGTGACATCAGAGCAAGACTTAAGGAGAGTAAGCAGGTATACAACTACATTAAGCAAAAAATAATTCCAGTAATAGTGAAAGTCCATAAAAGTCCCAATAACAACCGTTTGGTAAAATTGTTAATAAGTATGTGATAATGATTATGCAACAACCAGATAGATCCATTAAGAAATATTTCTGAAGTGTGGTAAGATCCAAAACATCAGAAAACTTGGAAAAATTGTAATCAAAGCTCTAGGCCTACGACTCAGCAGTCTACAACTCTGATGTAATCTCTGAACAAATCTTGCTAGGCAAAGTTCCAGAAGGTTGGAACAAGGTTAATATTGTGCCAGCATTCATAAAAGGAATATAGTGGTTGAAATGATTGTATGGCAGTGAGCCTGACATCAGTTCTAAGCGAAATAATGAAACTTGTGATGTTAGATTAATTTAATAAAGAATACCTGACAGAAATATAATTAATGTTACTCAGTATGGCAATACAGAGATTATTAATGGACAAGAAATCTGATTTCATTATTATATTCTTTGTGTAAAAATACCTAACCCAGTAACCGTTACAGACATATGCTTTTGTAAGGTATTCTACTGATTACTATAAAATATTATAATAAGGTAATAGTACTATACTTATAAAAAAGCTCATTACACAGTTTACAAATTGACTGAGAGCTTCTAAAAAGTCATTAATGCAGGATCACAGTTCAGTTCCAGAGTTTCTAGTGAAAGTCCACAGAAATGACCACAACAGCATTAATTTGCTTTGAAAAGTTCTGGAGAAAATATAAAATCACTCCTATGAAATGTATGCATGCTTCAAAAACTAGTTGTGAAGTGGCTAATGACATGGTAATGAGTCAAAACAGAAGAATTTGGATTATTCTGTAAGTGGGATATTAAATACAAACAAATGCATTCTGAAATGGTAAATTTAAACCTATAGTTATAGAACCAGGGCATGTAGGCTGAAACTAAAAAATGGTAGCTATATCCTGGAACGCACTGTCTCACAAAAGAAATAATAGCATAATATGTAAGAATGGCCAGCATAGCTTGCATAAAGAGGTAGAATAAGAAGTCAACCTTTCCTTATGTATATAGCACTGGGGAGACTAAAACTGGATTACTGCATACATTTTCTGGCATCTGAATTCTTAAAGGACATTGAAAAATTGGAGAGAGCATAAAAAAGAGCAGAGGAATATAATTCTTCAGAAAATTCCTTTGGTGTGAACCTTAAAGATGTCAATCTTTGTTGTTTAGTGAAAAGTAGTTTGAGAAGTGACTTGCATTGCAATCAGTAACTTCATGGAAAGCATGCTGAATAGTAAGGAGCTGTTGAGTCTAGCAAAAAGAACCTAAATGTCTGGAAGATGAAAGCAGATAATTCAAGCTGTACCCTCTGGAATGAACCATCAGAGGAAGCAGTGGTTCCCCCTCTCTTTATGTTTTAAATCAAGACTGGAAGAAACAGGCAAGTCCTGTTAATCAACAAACCTATGTACTGTTAATCTTCATAAAGTTCTAAAGTTTCTTCCGAATATCTCATTTCAGTTGAAAGAGGAATTCAGTACTTCCTGGGTCAACTTTGCTCTGAATACACAGTGCTCCATAAACCAAGATGCTGCCTCTCCCTTGTACTTGGGAATAAAATTTCATGTGCTCTGCTTAGTCAATTGGTAAAATTTCAAAAGCCCTTCATGATCCAGTCAGAGTGCTATTTTCTGGCCTTAGCAAGAAGTGGGATCATGTTTCAGCAGCAGGCTTTGGCCCATCTTTGGGTTATGGTGTAGCAGTGAATTAAATTTGCAAGGGATGACTCCTAACTTCTTTCTCTCTCCTGCTGATGGACATAGCAGCAGAGGGCTGTGGAATGCACATGCCTGTTTTTCACTCAGATGCATCAGCCATGCTAGCTCAGTACTCTCCTGGGCAATGTGTATGAAGGGGTTGTGCCTCTGTTCTTCTCATTCTCTCCTCATCAGGAAAGGGCAGCAGTTCCCAACTCTGACCCTCCCTGTAATGGTTGCTGGAGGATGCATTTGGCTGTCTGGGCTGCATTCACTGTTTAAATAGCTGTTTCCTGTCTCCTTTAGGGAAAAGGCACAGGCCAGATGGTGATGCAGGGTCAAAGCATTGCCAGTGGAAAATCATTAACTACATCTCCCCACAAATAATATATATTTATTTGTTCAAATGAAATCTCCCTTGTGAAATGTTAAAACTTTACCTTATAATAATTCTGTTAGAAACAAGCTCTTTTTAGACACCAGCAAGTCCACCTTATTAACTAAGAGCATAACTGTTACTGGACATGGTAGTGGAATTTATTCTTTGCTTTTGAAAGTAAATCCAGCTTAACATCCCCTTAACCTTCACAGAAAGCTCATGTTCTTAGGTTGGAATCATGCCCTTGGTATCCATACTTGATGGCTTCACATGATGTCCTGACTACCCATATGTATGTCCATCTGTTAGGCTGGCATGGTGCCCTCCCACAAGTTGCTGGACTCCTGCCCTAGGACATGGCTGAGGCCTGAATGCTTACTAAATACTTCATGTGACTTCCTGTCTGTGTGGATGTGTGTGTGTGTGTGCTGTAACCCTCCTGTTTCTAATGGACAGAATGGAAGATATTTGGCCAATTCACTTCAGGCAAAATAGTCTAAGTGCAATTCAGAACACCTTTAGGTAGAGGGTTTTTGCTAGAAAAATGGTAAGCAATTCCATGGTGTGAGCTGGATTTTCTAAGCTATGTAAATCTAAAGAGTTTAATAGAAAAACATTGCTTCTTGTTAGGAAGAAGTGCCAATTCTACAAAAAAAAGGTCAATCCTGAATAATATTAATGAGACACACTATTGACAGATCCCAGTTTTCATGTGCTAAGCACTAAATAGAGAAGGATGGGAAAGGTATAGTTCCTAGAGGGCTCAATTTTTTAAAGTCTTCACACAGTGTTCCAGCTTGCTTGGCATGATTTTATTTTGCCAGCTTTGTTTTTCAAGTTGAACACAATTGTTAACTAAATAGCTAAATAAAGTTATATTTCTCCTATCTGGTGTTCTGGGTGGCATCTAGTTCAGAGCACACATGCACTTCATCAAAATGGGTGATTCCAAAGTCCTGTCACTGCAGATCCTCCAGCTAATGACTCAGGCTGTCCCCCATGAGATGCTCTGCCTGATGCTTTTCCTTTCTATCACTTATGCATGCTTCCTCAGAGCTCCTATTAGGCTGTCAATCCCTTAGTATCTCTTGGCAAGCATTACTATACAGTACACACTTATGTTCTTGGCTTCTGATTTACTCCTCGGAGACAACCTAGGAAAGCAAGAAATATAGACATAGTAGAGGAATTTCTAAGGCAAAATCACTTCAAAAACAAATAAATACTTTTGCAAATTGATAAAATTGTTCCTGAAATATGTTTCCTAATGTTTTCTGGAAGGTGAAAATTTGGTTGTTGCTCGGAGAAAGACTGTGCTCTGTCTCATGTGCTCTTCTAGGAGTCTCTGACACATTCACTGCACCCATGAACCTTTTTGTAGAAAAACTAGTGAGTGAAGCTCTGAATTTAAGGCCTTTTAATTGCCATCTTGGCTTTCAATTTCCTATAATAGTCCATTAGCTTTCCTTGGACATCTGTTTCAAATGCATTACAGTAACCTGTTTGAGATATAACCTGCTTCAGGCACAGTGCAAAATAGAATTCATAGAGTCATAGAATAGTTTGGGTTGGAAGGGACCTTTAAAGGTCATCTAGTCCAAGCCCCCTGCAGTGAGCAGGGATATCTTCAGCTAGAACAGGTTGCTTATAGCCCTGTCCAATCTGTTGTTGAATGTTTCCAGGGATGGGGCATCTACCACTTATTTGGTACTGAAAGGCTGCAATAACGTCTTCCGGGACCCTTCTCTTCTCCAGGCTGAACAATGCCAGCTCTCTCGGCCTGTCCTCATAGGAGAGGTGTTCCAGCCCTCTGTTCATTTTGGTGGTCCTCCTCTGGATGCTCTCCAACAGGTTCATCTCTTTCCTGTGCTGAGGGCTCCAGAGCTGGACGCAGTACTCCAGCTGGGGTCTTACCAGAGCAGAGGGGCAGAATCACCTACCTCGACCTTCTGGCCATGGTCCTTTTGATACAGCCCAGGATATGGTTGGCCTTCTGGGCTGCTGGCGCACATTGCTGGCTTATGTCCAGCTTTTCATCCACCAGTACTCACAAGTCCTTCTCCATGGGGCTGTTCTTGATCCCTTCATCCCCTAGCCTTTATTGATGCTGGGGGTTGCCCTACCCAGGTGCAGGACCCTGCACTTGGCCTTGTTGAATGTCATGAGGTTCACATGAACCTTGAGCTTGTGCAGGTCCCTCTGGATGGCATCCAATCCCTCAGGTGTGTCAACCACAGCTCAGCTTGGTGTCATCTGCAAACTTGCTGAGGGTGCACTCAATCCCACTACGTCATTGATGAAGATTTTAAGTAGTCCTGGTCCCAATACAGACCCCTGAGGGACACTGCTCTTCACTGATCTCCATCTGGACATTGAGCCATTGACCACTATCCTCTGGATGTTGTTATCCAACCAATTACTCATCCACGAAACAGTCCACCCATCAAATCCATATCTCTCCAATTTAGAGAGAAGGATGTTGTGGGAGACGGTGTCAAAGGGCTTACAGAAGTGCAGATAGACGCCATTGGTAGCTCTTTGCTTGTCCACTGATGTGGTCACTCCATCACAGAAGGCCACTAGGCTGGTCAGGCAGGACTTGCCCTTGGTGAAGCCATGCTGGCTCTCTCGAATCTCCTCCCTGTCCTCCATGTTCCTTAGCATAGCTTCTAGGAGGATCTGTTCCATGATCTTCCCAGGCACAGAGGTGAGGCTGACAGGTCAGTAGTTCCCAGGGTCCTCCTTGCTACCTTTTTTAAAAATGGGTGTGATGTTTCCCTTTTTTCAGTCACCAGGGACTTCACCTGACTGCCATGACTTTTCAAATATCATGGAGAGTGGTTTGGCAACTACAGCATCCAATTCCCTCAGGACGCTGAGATGCATCTCATCAGGTCCTGTAGACTTGTCTATGTTCAGGTTCCTCAAGTGGTCTTGAACCTGATCTTCTCTTACAGTGGGAGGGACTTTGCTCCTCCAGTCCCTGTCTTGCTGTCCATGCACTCCAGAGGTATGGGAAGAGACACTGCCAGTGAAGACTGAGGCAAAGATATAATTCAGTCTCTCAGCCTTCTCTTCATTTGTTGTTACCAATTTGCCAGTCTTGCTCATGAAGGGTGGTTGCTTTCCTTGACC
Organism: Phaethon lepturus; assembly: GCF_000687285.1. Classification (NCBI taxonomy): domain Eukaryota; kingdom Metazoa; phylum Chordata; class Aves; order Phaethontiformes; family Phaethontidae; genus Phaethon; species Phaethon lepturus. The sequence goes on from NW_010516752.1 coordinate 31,039, forward strand.
TTCCTTTTCTGGCTGACATACCTGTAGAAGCCCGTCTTATTATTCTTTGCATCCCTTGACAAATTCAGCTCCGGCTGTTCCGTGGCCTTTAGCTGCACTGTGGCCTTCCTGACCCCATCCCTACACAACCAGGCAGTGTCCCTATACTCTTCCCAGGATACCTGTCCCCTCTTCCACTGCCTGTGCATTTCCTTCTGGCCCTTTAGTTTGACCAGCAGGTCTGAATGCAAAGTGAAGCAGTGTTCACAACCACAGCCCGCTCTGTCAAACTGCCTGTTCCATGTGCTGCTTCTTGACAACTTTCATAATTTACTTAGATAATACTAATCTAAATGGGAAATGAACTCCCCTTATACTCTTACTCTGTTTGTATGGACTGAATTGCAATGAAATCCTAGCTAATGATAAAGAATAAAGAAGGCTGATGCTAAGTCATCATGTATCCAGCCTTGTAAATATCCTTTAGCAGAACCCCGTCAAATATAAGTCAAAGCATATTTCTCTCATATTAGTCTATTTCCTGCATTCAGTCCTTGTTGATTTTGAAGTTTAATAACCCTAGGCATTGATTATCTTTCAACTTGCTAAACTGATGACCCTCAGCAACTGAGTAACATACATCTTAATGGTATTATCCAAGCATCTTATTTTAGATTTGTTGCTTCTATGGAACTTCATGAAAAATACAGATGTGTGACTTATGTGTAGCTAGTTGACTCATGTAAACTGGTGGCTGGCAATTTTAAGTGTTTTGGTGTCTTAGCTGTACAGTCCTCTTGAACTTATACACACCAAAAATATATGTAGTGCACATGCATACATGCATTTCTATAAAACCATATGTGTTCTGTACATGAAACTGTAATCAGTGGTCAAGAGTGTCTGACACCTTTTATTGTAAAACTGTATTGTTTACAGTTGAATTGTTCAGCTTTAATTTTTATATTGGCTATTTTCTTCCAGAGCTATAACTTTATGGGAGTTTTGTATAGAAGCAGTAAGTTACTCATGAAAATAAGACAAGTGGACATTTCTGGCAAAGGACTGGAAATGAAGCTTAACTTCAGGTATTCTGAGTTATCTTTTTTATAGGTTATAGATTTTAGGGAAACTGGTCCTGATAGGCAATAGTTAAATTCCCTATATGGTTACTTGAATAACTCGTTCATGTCATGCAGGACTTAGCTGTTGAAAAATATGAAGAGTAGTAAAGTAATAATGAGAAACATGAGTGCAGAAAATAACACTCAAAACTTCACACTGTAGCTTCATTGTAATGTTAAAATTTGGTAGATGGGAAAATGAACGATCAGACCTAAAATTCCACTTTTATGTTCTTAAATGCCTGAGATGATATTTTTGTGAAAGACATAATGAGTCTTCCAGATTTTATGTGTTGATTGAGTTACCTTTACTTCTAGAAACTGTGTAAATTGCATTCTATTCATGTTATTTCTGACATTAATATAAAAAATTTTAGTGTGTTCTATTTATTTAAATATAATAATTTTTAATATATGTAATACACATTCTTCTGTGGAGTGCAACCACTACAGTCCACTGTAAGCTCATCCTTTTCTAATTGCAGTAGATAAATCTGTAATAATCTCCTTTGCAAGTATGGCATAGAACATGTTATAAATACCACAAGAAGGGCAAAATTTACTGTGTGGTAAAGGTCAAAATTATAAACCCCATAAGGAGTATAATTAAGCCCATTGGCTGGGATTCAACTAGACACTTAAGTAGATGACAATTTTTTAGCTTTTGAGATATCCCATTGGCTTAAGTGTCCTGCT
>NW_010516752.1:32868-43178 GCF_000687285.1 Phaethon lepturus
CAGTAATGTGTACTTTGCATATTACTTTATTTATCTTTATGTTGTTTAGACATTGCAGTTAAAATCTTACACTTTGTGCAGATATATGAAATGGCAGTGGAAGAACTGAAACATTTACTAAGCCCCTTGAATGTCAGACTTGTAAAAAATATTTAGAAAACAATCCATCTGCACAAACATGTAATTTGAAGTCAAATCTGAACTCCTGCCCTGGCTTTTTTCTACTTTTGAAAAACTTCCTGTTAGGAGTTCTCTCTTCATATTTCACTTCTACTTACATCAGGCATTTACTTTGAGAGAGGCAGAGAAAGGTAACTGAAGCCCTCCACTTTTTTGTTGCAACACCATAGCCCTGTGAGGCACACTCTCTGGGTCAGTATCATGGCTGTACCCACTCTGAATGTCATTGTGTCATGTGAATCAACAGAGCACCTCAATTTTGGCATACAACTCTTAAGTGCTTACCCTGATCACTTTGCTTAACTTTACAGGACATACCATACACCCCTATAAATCTGGGTATGAGAAAATTGTAGTGCTCCCTTAACTCAGAAGAAAATCAGGCTTTGTGCCCTTGGACAAAGAGATATCAAATGAAGTCTGCTGCTCTCTATGCGTCAGAAAATTTCATTCAGTTCAAGGTCTTTTGAAATTAATTTCAGTGTCCAAAAGATAAGCTTGATTTTATTTTCACTAAAACAGATCTTGAATGAGTTGTTCTTGATCTGTGCAAATGTGAGAGATGATTTCATAACCATGCTGTGCATTTCAAAATCAGTTTCAAAATTGCTTTGTATCTCACTTTTAAGATTCCAAATTGAGCTACGGACTGGTTGAAAAATGGTTACAAAAATACTTTCCTGTAAGAGTTTTGACTAATGAAGAATTTTCATGAAGTTATCTGAGGTGAAATTTAGACTTTTTCTTGGAAAAAGAACCAGGTGAAAGAAACAAATATAAATGGTTTTTGTGAAAACTTAATCTTTCAAATGGGAAATACTAAACTGCTACAGTGCCAGGTGTAAGTCGTAGTTCATTTATAGTATACCCTCCTTGTATTTGCTGAATTCTCTGGCCATGTTGCATCTCCCATGATATCTCAAAAGTGACTAATTCTTAGAATAGGCAAAGTTCTGTAGAAATGTGTCAAAAAAACCCCAAACCAAGCAAACTTCCAATGGCTGAGAAAATTAAAATATTTCCATCTACTTTGATCTGATATAAATCTAAAGATTTGGGTTTGTTTCTTCTTAATAGGAAAAATATAATTTTGGAATTTTGTTATTAACAATTTTTTTCAATTAATTTCCTCCTCTCCAAAAAGCTTTAAATTAAATTGTTTTATATAGATTCCATTTCGGACTTGTACTGTGCTTTTGAGCCTCCTTCAGGTTCATTAAGTTTGCATACCTGAAACTAGCTGCAGAATACTGATTTTAATAGATTGTACTTGTGCTGTACAGTTGTAAATAATTTGTCTTAATTCAAATCCCTCAATTAGGGAAACAGTTTTTGTGGGGATGAAAATTCCCTCACTGTAAAACTCCCAAGCTGTTCCCTTTTCTTGGGCGACTTTTAAGTCAGAAAGACAAAACTCAACTACAGTATGACTCTAGAATGAGTGTACACACCCTTTGGAAGGAAAATTTACTTTCACTTCAGAAAATGTACTTTGTCCATGTACTTTTGAAGTTGTGCAATATTATTGTTCCTGTGTTCAGGTTTGTTGTGTGTTCTGGCTAATCTTGTGCTATTACTGTAATGGGCTTCTGAAACTCCCTTTCAGCCCTGTGTTGCCATTTGACACCCAAGAAAAGCAGAGAAGCTAACCTTGCTAAACCATAACTGGCAAGGGAACTGAAGAGGTGGATGGAAGCAGAAATTAATCTGACATGAGAAAAAAGAGTAGGAACACTACATGTCCTGCAAGCCAGAAGTTTTCAGGCTCAAAGGGAAGTCTGGCAAGCTTTCTAGATTGAGATGTGTGTAAACATCAGTGGAAAAGAAATTCCTCTCTCTTTCCTGCCAAAGCCTATTGCCTAAAATAAGGTAAGCATTAATCAAGGTTAAAGTTTGTCCGAAAAATAAAAAGTCAGTTCAGATCCAGATAGGAGTATATTCTGCTAATTCATCCATGAGTCACGTTGGCATGCTAGCACACCCAACTCAATGTCGATGCTTTGCTGGAATTTCCTAATGCAAATTAATAATACTTTAATGGAGCATTTTGTAGCTTATTTTTTTTCCGTGTTTAAACTCCCATTAGAGAAGTATTTGAGGGGTGGTACAATAGGCCATAGCAAAGCCTTCATGGTTATTCCTCCGTAAAGAATCTGAAAAGGATATTACTTGCCCATGAGGCTTCCTTTAAGATGTCAGAAAGCATGTAGTAAAATCCTTACTTAGACACTGTCTGACATTCACTTGTTGCTGACTTGTGTTTTAAAATAATAATTTTCTTGTTTAATGGCAAGTTTTTAATCATCAGCACATTCTGTTCTGATGGTTTATAATAGAGGTGTTTAATTACCTCTTGCTCGATTTTCACTTTCTCTACTTAGGACCCAAACATCACTATTAGATAAGGGGGAAATTCTTCTCTCAGTCATAACAGTAGAAATTGTAAGTGAAATTAATCTCTGTACAGATACCTATCATGAGATGTCTGTGTTTTGAACAGCTGGGCAAGGGTGAATTTCATACACACAGAAGGCAAATTTTTAACATTCAAACTATAATGACTGTGTAGATGGACCCTTAGACCCTATTGCAGAAGTCTAGTGAAGTCCCAGCTGAATGGCTCTGCTTTTGCCACTTCAGAGTTATCACAACAGCTAATGATACACTTCAGAAGAATATGAAGGTAATTTTAGCAGCTGGATTATTTTTCATGTTGAAGACCACATTTAACAAAGTGTCCTACATAATCTGCTTAGATATTTGAAGTGAAATCTAACTCTTACTCGAGTCATTGAAATCAAGCTTGTTTATTTTTCTGTGAAATATTTATGTAAGTCTTGTAAGACTCAAGAATTATGTAAAAAAAAGATAATCCTCTGCAGGGCAAAGTGGCTGTAACTAAACCCTGTCATAATATTCAGGAAAGCATCCTTACTGGAGCACACATTCCTGTTTCAGGAAGTGCAGTGTGGTAGGTGTTGTGCAGTTTACAACAAATGCTCATCATGAAGAGGGATGAGAACTGCTACTTAACCCCTGGCAGAGAGAGAAGATGCTTTCCTCATCCTTAATGAGGAAATCTGTCATCTGTCCATTTTTCTCCTGCTCACTAATCGTTGCAGTAGTTATCTGAAGGATGAAGGTTTTGCTTTGTTTAGAGGACTCCAGGCTGTATTTCACTGGCCGGATCATCAGTGATTCAACTTTTATTTGATAAAATTAAATTTCCATATGTTGCCCTCAGGTGGAAGATTTCAGTTTTAACAGGTTCTCTCATTTGGTGACATTGATGATCGTATATGAAGCTCAGTTCATGTTACTCTCTAAGTTTGGTTACAATATAAAATATGTGTCTTTTTTTAATTTGATACCACCACAAGTGACATCTGAAGCTCTAGTCTATGCCAATCTTTGACAAGACTAAAATCCTGTTCATGTTGGTGATACTATAAATGTGGAACTATGGTTGAATTTTGCATGTGATGCCTTCCTAAAACAGGAGGTCTTGAGTAGCAGAACTATGCAAACCCTTGAGTAGCATAAGCCCACAAATAGATACGGGCATGCAAGAAAGCTTTATTCTTTCTACCTGTCTACCTGACTTGATGCGAGTCTGTATTTATGTCTTGTAAAGACAGTGGTGTATAACATTTGAAGTCAAGGTATGTCAGAAGTCCAAGACCACTACATGCTGCACATAGTGTAGACTAAAGCTATACTGATCTGGGGTGAAGGGGGAGATTCTTTATTTTCATTTTTTTTCTATCTGACCTACACTCCTGGAATACACTTGCAGTTGAAATGATACCATAAAATATTAAAGTCGGTAAAAACAGGTGACATAAGCCAAAGACTAGTATTAGAAACCCATACATTAGAAAATTAGGAGCTCTATTGCTTGCACAGTCTAAATTAATGTATGTAGTCTAAAGTAACATACATGCATATATTGTCAGTTTCAAATTTTGAAAATCTATTACAAATTTAGATAAAGGGAATATTTATAGAAAACTTATAAAAATATAAGAGAAGTTACTTTTTCTAATAATTTGTAAGTTACTATCATTGACATGATTGATTCTTTTAGTAGTTTACAGATTATTTTATAATTAAATATTCATAAACTGGATTATATAAACTTTGTAATGGAGGTCAGATATATAGCATTCTGTAACATCTCTGGCAATAATTTATTAGTGAAATTGTATATTCAACTAATATTGTATTATTTGATAAGACATTTATACAGATTCAGGTCTGATCTAGGAGCCCTATAATGCTGATATACAGTGCTGTTGCTGCTTAGAAATGCTGAAAGTAGTATGTAACACTTGAGGACTAATTTTTTGCTAGACTGTGATCTTCAGACCTGTTCCTGGAGAAATGTCACATATGTTATGTCTTGATGCAATACTTTAGAAAGTGGAGAAATGAAGGTAGGAATACAATACTTGCCTAAAGGGCTTTGCACTCTGTCCATCTCACTTATCCTATCCTAGTCCCTGGAGCAAAATTCATAAGTTATTTTTTTCTGTTTTGTTGTTGCCTATATTTCCCACCCACATGAAGAGTCTGTATCACCCTTTTTTTGAGTAGAAATAAAGTGTTACTGTCAGAGCTCCAGTCCAGTGTACAGGCTCTGTTCCAGTTTGCAGGTAGAATGCTTTGGACTTGTATCATTTGACACATATTTCTTTTCACATGGCAGAGGTGGAGTTCTTTCTAGTTTCTTAGAATGCTGTGGGTATGAAACCAAAATATATGCTTGAAATGGCTTAGGCAGGTACCTAGTTTTGTGAGAGCTGGCATGATACTTAATGCAGAGAAGGACAAATTTATGTTTTCATAGGAAACATTCAATTATGTATAATTCCTTTAGTCCCGAGCTCTTCATACTTCCATGCCTGCATTAGAGCAGAATACTGCATATCTGTGATTGTCATGCAGTAAAATACAAAATGTGAATAACTGTCTATGTTCCTTTTCTGAATCACACAGGGCTGTTTTATGTTGTCCATGTTATTATTTTTCCTTTGCAATTCTCATCTGCCAGAAGTACTCAGCTTTATTCACACCCTCAGGAAACACAAGGAGACTCTTCTATACAGTCAAGATACATTGAAATTTTGCCTCTTGTACAGACAGAATATTCCCTCAGGGACAGCCTAACATCTGTGCTTTCTGCCAATGTAAGAAAACTGGTCATGCTACTGAAAAGCATCGATGGTGGCACAGGCAATCTACCTTGTCTTCCAATCTCTTCCCTGCTGCTGAACAAAGAAATTAAAATTATCTTGCAAATCAGTCACACATATGATATATGAGATGGAGTTTGAAACAATTTCCTTGATAGTTCTCCAGCTGTCAGACTGAACCTTGACTGGAGAGAGAATTTTAGAACAGAAGTATATACTGGTCCTTCTCCCAGAAAAGTTGGAGACATTTTAGGAAATAAAATATTCATAGAACTGATAACAGTACTTAGCCTCTCAAAAGCCCATATATGCCAGTACAAGGTACTAGCAAAAGCTTTAAAGTTACACCCCTACTACCTGTGTAGATAATTTTGAAAGTTAAAAAATATCACCTTAGTGGAAAGTGCTCACAGTATGGTGTCTAAAACTTAGAGATTAATTAGAAGTGGTATTTTCATGAATGGTGTAGATAGCTAAGGAGATTTTGCCTGAATATCTCATTACAACTGAGTAATGACAGTTCAGTGACTGGTAGTTAACTGGTAAAATCATCTAACTGCTCTTATATCTTTCTGTTGTCTTAAATTCTTAAATATGCTGTGGATGATTTTTTCCTTATTTCTTATACAGCTTGACCCTCTTCTAATGGGTTGGTCCTGAACAGTCAATATCCTGCCCCCAAGAATTTCTGCTATAATGCAATGTCATATTTAGCAGCTTCCACATATGAACAGCAGATGGTTTGAGCTGAATATACATAAGCATATGTGACTGTATGTTGCCATCCTTTAGTTCTGTTTAACCCTTCAGCAGCTTTTTGCCTTTGCCATTTAACAGTCTTGTTTGGAAATGGGAAGGAATACAGACTGTGAAAACATGAATGTTTTTTCCTGCTTACACTAGTGGTTGGGTTTTTTTATATTATTGTGATAGCCAAGAATAATCTGCTTGACTGGTCAGTGGATATGAAAGTCTGTTTTTTTTCCAGCTGCTTACATCTCCTCTGTGTTTAACAGCAGACAGACATGGGAAAGTATGGCTTGGTAAAACTCACAGCACATCATTTTTGAGACAGTGCTTCCAGCTACTGCTACCAACCACAATTTTATTAATTTTTAGGATTCTGTCCCACTTTTCTCTGTTATTATTTTCTCTTTCTGTTTTATGCAATAAAAAGAAAATCTACTGTTCTGGTTGTTGGTAAACTAGTAAATAATTATTGTGCTGTGTCATTTTACTTACAAATATAGAAGTGCTCTGCATTCTTCTTACCAAAATACTTATGTTGGATGGTTTTGACATTGCTTCTTGTCTCAGGTAATTATTTAAAATGTTAGAAACAAACAGTCATGACTTAGGAGAGCTATGCTGAGTGCTTTGCACAGAAAAACAAGTATAATATATGCACCTGTTTTCTGCCCCTCTCAGCTTGCAGCTGACCAGATTTCCTCCAAAAGATATTGGTGTGGAAGAGGAGCTGTCTGCCAGCCTTGTGGTGCTTCAGTGGTTGGGGTGCTTCACAGCAGCCCTTCTGATGCAAAGTGGGACATGGCGCAGGCTCACCATAACTTAGGGTATATCTGTCTTTCTAGAGATATCTCACTAGAATGGGCATTTTGGCTTCTCTCCTTGAACTCTAGGTATTTAAGACATATCAGAACTTGGCTTGAAAACATTTCTGAAATGTATTTGGTATTACCTCTGCCTTCCTAGGCAGATACTTATCTTGATTGCAAGCTACTCCTGTATTTTGGGATAAGACCCAGACATGCAGTAGCCTCTCCTACCTTCTTACCAATGCTTTGGCTTCCATGGATAAGAAAGAAACTACATGACTTTCTACCCATCACATCACTTAGTCTAGGTGAAGACTGAGTGCCCTGACTGAATGACTTGATTAGGGCCTGAATTTAAATAGCTCCTAGTGCAGCAGGAATGTGGAAAAAGACCCATTGTTAGCTGACCTGTCTACAGATGCAACAGCTCAGATTGCAGTAACTCACTGGAAGACTTGCATTACGCAATGATTTCATATGGCATATCTAATGACCTTTTTTCTTCAGTTTTGTATATACAGGAATTACTTTCCTATGTATGTTTTTCTATAACTGTATGTTTGCATTAGCTGGTTTTGTTTACAATGTTTGAGGAAGTAATAACTACTTGCTAAATATTAGCTTTGTAATATGGTTAAAATATACAAATAGCTTTCACTAATGCAATCACTTTTAGCCCCTAAAGTACTGATCATGGATGAAGTGTATCCAGACAGCAGGTTTTTTTTTCAACAGAAAAGGTTTATAATACCAGCATGATTCGCTGCTTACATCTGGTAGCTGTTGCTTTTCAAAAATACTTTGTCTTTTTAATGAAATATATCTGACTCAGTTTACATCTTCATTAACTGTAAAAGCCTGTACAGAAAGAGAACAACAGTAGAAGAGTTTAGAGAGCAACACTAGTAGCGTTAGTAAATTAAATGGAATCTGTAATCCTTTTAAGCTGCCCATATAACAACTCAGAAACATTGGTCATTTGTGCTGAATGACAGAAGGAAATCCCGTTTAACATCTGCTTGTCTCTGTGCACCTTCACACCTACACTGGTATCTAAATACAACCCTAAAGGCATATTGGAGGAGGAATTAAATGACAGAAATGGCAATTAGGTGTCTGATTCTCAATTATTTTGCTATAGAAATTGAAGCAAATTAGACGTCAAACTACCATGTGTTTAATAGCTGTTCTTGCCTATTAGTACACTGCTTCAGTGAAAACACATACTCAATCAGGCTAACAAATTAAATGCCACATTTCACTTTTTTAAATATATATGTTTTAATATATATTTTTATATATATATAATGTATATATAATATACATTTTAATATACTGGTGTTAAAAAGGCTATTGTAATAAGGTGTTTTTAACCGTAAGATTACTTAATTCAATATACAGACTACTGGTTATAACATCTTCAAATAAAACTAAAAATATTTTCAAAAGCAAGCTGTTACAGAGGTGCTTGGGGGGAAGGAGGCTTACAAAATGCAGCACAATACTGAAGAAATGAATACAGTAGTTTGCCACAAGAAAAATTATGTAAATGGCCTTTATTACATTGAAATGTTGTACAAAACCAGGGTAAGAGCATTTATTTTCTTGTCAAATGAAGGATAATGAAATATAGCTACCCAACTAAAATATATTAAATCTTATTTCAAAATAAACACAGTTGATATTGTGCAAGAAAGAATAAAGTCACTGGAAAAGGGTTTTTTTTGTTTTATTATGAAATACAGTAATTTCCTGTGTGGAATGGAAATGAATGATTTTTTCTGCCAAAATGTCAAAATAACCCAAGCCACATAGTTGGGAGAAGATGTTTCTTAAACTTTTTTCTAACTGTTTAACCTTTGCTCTAATGCTGGAGCAGCTCCATCAGTGAGCTGCTGCTAAAGAGCAGCAGTGTGCGTCTTATCACTGTGATTTATCTCAGCGCTCAGAACTGCTCTGTACCGCAAAATGAGAAACCCCATGGCTACTATTGCTGCACCAGCTAAAGCTAACAAGGTGCTAGGTTGGTGGGGATTTTCAGAGAAAAATTGATGACTGAGGGAGCCACTGCTGAAACCGATGCTGCAGGGCTGAGAGAGAAAGATGTCTGTAAGGCAGACATGCAGACATGCACAAATGGAGACTGTAAGGATTTTTTTTTAAATCAAGACTTTTGTCCCATAGATAACTGTTTTGTCTCATGTTATTGCCACCACACCTTAGCTTAGATTTGCATTTTTTTCCATCCAGTGTCATTTTTGCTTTCTTTAAAATATGTTCCGACTTCAATTTTGTACTGTGAAACTCCAGGGCCACTATTAGATATCCTGTTTGTCTCCTCTGCTACATTTAAAAGTGGAGGAAAGATTCCAAATACAGATGCATGAAACCAGTACCCAGGGCCAGCCAGTACAAATTACAGCCATTCAGGAGTAAGCAGACTGGTGACAGTGCAAGAAGGAGGAAGGAACTTCAGGTTGCTTGTATGCACAAGCCATTCATACGTACTGACAAAGCATAGGAATACCCAGTTATCAAATTCGTTTGCAAATGCTTGAGCTTGTATGTGAAACAGAGGCATCCTGGGTTAAAATAATTCATGGCTTCATGTAAAAGCTGTATAGATTTGTTTAGTTCCAGGGCAAGCTTGAGGGATTTTAAAGATAACAGCAAATATTTGAAAGTTTGATCAATCACATTTTTTTTTCCCAAGGGTGTTTTCACCTTGAAATGTGTTAAAAATTGAAAGTAAGTTGAAATGTGTAGGATATATAGATAAGAAAAAGATTTCAGAGAAAAAAGTCGCAACAGTTGTAACTGTTCTTCTCAAATAAAGCTCAGATTCATATTGCTATTTAAATTATTAGGCATCTAAGACTCCCTGTAATTATTTAGAGTTACATCTCTAGAACACCCTGGCACAGCTGATTTCAGTGAGGGAAATTTTCCTTCCAGATCCCTTCTAGATCAAATCATAAAGCTGTTTTTCTCTGGTGACAGGTGGGTACTGTGAGACCATGATGAGTTTTCTGCTCAGAAGGAAGAGGAGCATACACAAAATACAACAGAAAGCACCGTAAAAAATATTAAAATGCAAGGGAAGATTTCTCAACAGAATGCTGAAAGTTTTCCAGATTCTTTCATTTTTGCAGAATAAAGCTACTTCCAAACTTTCACAGTCCTGACTGGAATGTAATTTCTGTCCCCAGCAGTTCTAGTAATGAGAAAAAGGTTGTATACATTTTCCAGGGAGACGCAGCATGAGTGTTTCGCTGACTTTATTTCCTTTGGGCTCGGAAAGTAAGTACTGAGTCCTTCAGGCTGCTGCTCCTCAGAACATGAATTATTCTTGCAGGGAAGAAATGTATATCACACACTC
>NW_010516752.1:43209-69513 GCF_000687285.1 Phaethon lepturus
GTATAAGAGAATTCTTTATGCCATATTTATACAATATTTGACAGGAAAGGCATTACCTTTAGTGAAATGTGTAAGTTCTGCACATTTGTGAGGTTTTTGTAAATGATATGTAAAAATGTTTTAAAGTATTACATACCGTATTTACAAATAGTACACATGAGTACTTGCTTAGAAATGGCTGGTAGTTAATAGAGTTTCTCATCTTCAGAAGTATCTTAATTAATAAAAGATTTTCCATAAAAAACTTTTTGTCTACTTTACAGTGTTAACAGTTTCAAAGAGCAGTCACTATCCATATGAATAGCAGTTTGAGGCAATGCAGCTAAAGGTTAAATCTAGCAGAAGCTTTACATCAGCGTAAGCCAATGTTTCTGCAAACAGAAACAGTTCTGGCCTGTCTTGGATTGCTAATTTCCCCTGTATGCAACCCCTTCTTTTGTGCAAGTACAGACGATTGTGTGACTATCTGAAACCATAGTGGACTAAAATTAAACTGTTTTTTGGCTGTCTAATATTAACTCAATTCTCCTCCCTATTCCAAATCACTAGAGACACACACATCCCATTGTCTAAGGGGGTAACATGGGGTCAAGAATCAGCATTTGAAGCAGACTGAGGACAAGACTCATTCTTTCAGCATCAGTGACAAGCTGTTTATGGTTACAGATTAATTTTCAGAAACGGTTAGTCCTAATTACCTTATTAAATAGATTATACAAGGTCAGTTCTTTTGCCAACATTGGGCAATTCTTTGGCAGTATCAAGCAACAGAAAGTTCCAGCTTAAATTTTGCCTCAGCTGTGTTATATGATTACCTTTGTTTTGGCCAAGGCAGTACTGATTACTCCTTAAATGATAATATTAACAGGTGTCAGGTCAGGAAATTTCAGCTAAAAACCTGAACTTGACTGCTTTCTAGGCAAGAGTAAAACTTTAATTTTATAACAAAGTTGTTGACATCAGTCAAGTTCCACTGAAGAGAAAAGTATATTTTGAATTAATCTTTGATTGCTTTCATTGATGCCTAGCCTTTAAGGACTGAAACCTGCCAGGGACAAACAAGTTATTCAGTGAACTCCTGTAGGGTTTATGCAGGCCTGGTTGTAAAACAATGCTACCTACTGCAATACAACAAATTTTTGGAACAGAACACTTACTATAGACTTAAAAGCAGTTCATACTGTGACAATGTTCTAAGATGATTGACTGTGATAGTTACAGATTGGTTGAAATGCATTACAGGATATGCATTATATATCAAGACATTATAAATTATGAGAAACTACTGTCAGGCAAGTAATTATGATAGCTCATCTTGCAATGCTAATTACAAAATGTCTGGGAAATACCTTATCTACATTTATGAAGCTTCCTGCATTGATCAATGAAGTAGATATGACAGTGTGAAGAGGAGTACTATGATTACTAAAACCTCAGTTAAATAAGTATCTAAATGGCACTGGAGAACTATTCACAAATGTATACTGGTGCAATGCTAATCTATGGAATGAGTGGTGTTTGGAACTGGATTTTGTGACCTCGGAACAGCTTTTAGATCCATAAAGAAGTTTTGCTCAGGCCTTGTGAATGAATACTATCTTTCAACATAAACCAGTGATGTTGATACTCAAATGTAGCAGCTAACTAGGAAACAAGTTGTGTAAAAGACAAATGAGATCCTAGAAAAAAATCTTATTTCATAAGATATGTATGAAAGCCACTTTACAAGACACTCTTGATACTTCGTCTGAAACGTTAAGTACCATTCTGGGCACTTGAGTTCACAAAAATAAAACTGAAATCTGCATAGGTGCAGAGAAGGGTAGCCAAGAGAATGAGAAGCTTATCCTGATAAGAAAAGAAATGATACATAGCCTTACAAAGTGAAGATTAAGGGGGCAGACAAGTCCTGTATGGAAACACATGGGGATGAGATAAGACATATTTGAACCAAAGCCAACACCAGCAGCAGAAGAAATGGTTATTAATGGCTCAGGTACACACCTCAGCTAGAAATAAGTATGAACCTTACATAAAGGTACATAATCACTGAAATAATGAAGTTTGGAAACAGTCTTTCAAGCAGTTGATCAAGAAACCCTAACTGTGTTTAAGTTGAAACTTAGTAAGTTTAATAAACAGATTATTTATTGTGTTTCTCTGCAATAGAAGCAGATGGGACTTGATGGCACTGGAGTCCTTTCAATGTTAACATTCCTGTTGCAACTGAATCACCTTCTAGAATCTGCTTTTCAGTCAGCTTTTCTATCCCTTCCAATACTTCTTATAAACTCAAGGGATTATTTTTATCCTTTGCTATGGTATTAATAACAGGTCAATGGTTATTTCCATCTACCTCCTCATCAGTGTGTCAATGATGATTAACTGTATCTACATTGCATTATGTAATACCACTGCTATTCATGCTGGAGTATTCATTTCTGCTGCAACAATCTGACTTAAAAAAAAAAAAAAAGAATTGAAAAACTGAGAAGAAAGTTCTTTTCATGTCTACTGTCTTTGAGAGCGCTGTGGAAAATCTGCTATTATTTAGAAGCTACAGGTTATACACAATTAGAAGGGCAGCCTCTCTAAGTGCACAGCTTCCCTTTCTACAAATAAGGGCATAAGAGTAGCTAAAGCCATGGCACCATTTGAAATGGAATAAACAGAAGTGAGCTACTCCTAACACAGGCTAGTTATAGATTAATTCCCCTGACCACAGCAAAGAATTGTACCTTTCCGTCTTGAAGCTTAGAGTGAACTCTCAATCTGTGGTACTGTAAGATACCATGGTATGAAGCTCCTGATTTGTGGCTTCTCTAAAGTGGATATAATTAGAAATTTTGGAATATGGAGAATTATTGTAGATTTTTTAGATTTCTTTTTCCTTGGAAGAGTATATTTTAAATTATATAAGTCACACCTTATTAATTTTTTAATTGCTTTTTTTAGTTCATAAATGATTTTGCAGTCAGATAATCATACCTATGGAACACGTAGATATTTAAGAAAAAAATCTGTTAGCAAGGGAGGAATACAGTACTTGAGAACTGCTGCAGCCTAAATTATTAACAAGTCTGTCACAAGCAGTCCTGCTAAATTAAAGAAAAAATTATATTTTCTTTGTATTTTACGTTATACACTAAGAATATTTGTTAGCAGCAGTTGCTACTGGACAAGGGACAGAGACATTAACTGTTAGCTATTTCATATATTGGAAATTTGTCAAGAACTGTAACAGTACCTATGTGTTATTAGAGTCATAATGTCATATCCTAAATTACCTGTAATGCTAAGCGAAGCTAGTAAGGTTGTTCTGCACAGAAATAGGCTCATGCCCCTGTATATGTATTATCTTTATGCTAGTTTGAGTGTACCTGATTGCTACTTTTAGTTAAGCATTTAAATGCAACTATTTTCCAGTAAACACACATTTTGTTCTCTACTGATAGGATACTAAATATATATTTATTGATTTGAAGAAAATATCACAGACTTAGAAGAAGTAAATGAGTATCACAATTGAAAATCTTTTCTGTCACTTGGGATAGGTTGTATTTTTAGCTTTGTGAGAGAAGCCAGAAGGTAGTTCAAAGCCTGACCTTTACTCCTCAATAATCAGACCTATATATAGTGTTTTACTGGATAGACCTTCATATAGAGCTCCGGGTCCTTGGTCTCTCTATTCTGCTCATTGAAGTAAAAAGTTTCAGTTATGGAAAAGCAGACTTTGCTTGCTAGTAGATGTGGTAAACGTTATTCTAAAAGGAATCCATACCTCATCTCATATTTCATACAGTTCCTGGATTTAGGAAGAAAGCATCTTCACATATGTGCTTATTTTGCTTGTTCTCTCAAAATGGTATATGATTGCTTGGGTGTATACGTTTTTGCATATTCTTTCTACAATAAATTAAACATTTGCAGCTTGTATCTGGCTATATTTCTGCTGCTGCTCTTTTGCTGTTCGTCTTTTGAAAAGGAAATACCTAACTCTTACTGGAAGCACCTGAGAAAATAAAAATATACCACTCTCCTTCAGCTATGTAGCATTGTTCTAACTGAGAAAGGCAAGGATCATTAATCATCAAAGAGGCTTCAAACATGTTCACTTTCTTAGATTTAGTACATCATAAACAGCAACATGTACTTGCCTTTAGGGCTGACTTGACCTATGTGCTAAACTTGCTTGCTGTAAATTTGTCATATCTACATAACTCTTTAAAACTTTAGAATAGAAATAGAAACAAAGCTCTGTGTTAGAGTGGAATACAAATTTTCAAGAATACTCCTTGTCTATCAGTAGCTTCATAACCTGGTTATAATTTCATGACAGTCTTTAAAACTTTTAACAGTGAACCAATACAGAATATACTTGGTTTAAAAGTATTGCAAAATTTTCTGAGTAAAATCACCTATCTCATATCATTGCTCTTTCATCTATGGCTGTGTAGAATGTAGCATTTTGACTGGAATTAGTGACAGAGAAGAAGTACAAGACAGTCCTGAGCAAGGTTCTGGATCCAGAGTTTATAAATTTAGACAAAATAAATTATAAGATAGAATTATGTAATTAACTATAAATTAGAAATAAACACTGGTCATCTTTCAAGGGTTTGAAAAACAATTCCAAATCTAAATTATGTTGTGACTGTGTATTTTATAAGGATAAAAACATGTTTACAATACACATAGGAGTTGCTTACATATGTTTACATGTGGAAAAGATAAGGAAACATAAAATACAGACTTGCCTGCTAAAAAGATTTGCTCTATCTTCTGAAAATGCTCTCTCTTGTCAAAGCAAAATATCTTTTATT
The DNA here is from genome assembly GCF_000687285.1 of Phaethon lepturus. NCBI lineage: Eukaryota > Metazoa > Chordata > Aves > Phaethontiformes > Phaethontidae > Phaethon > Phaethon lepturus. The sequence continues at coordinate 48,033 of NW_010516752.1, forward strand.
ACAAAAGATGTTACATGTAAATAAGATGGGCAGACACTGCACTTTTCTGACCCTTTACAAGAAAAGAATTTTCCATTTCCATTAAAAATATATAACTCGTGGGACTCAGTTGACAAGCATGGCCATCTTCAAAGCCTGAGGGTTTGCCTATATGGCCAACCTGGTTTGTGTGTTCTTTGGTAGCTCCTTCTTTTGCTAATAATTTACAGTGGTTCTCAAATCCTTTCAGACAGCTTCAGTACAAAGTTCCAATTGTACCTTAAGGAGAATCATATAACAGTTATGGCCAGATTCTAGTGCATTTTTGAAACAAAAACACTTACAGGTGATTAAACATTTTAATGATCTAACCAAATGCAGATATATTTTCAGAGAAATTCCTGTCTGATCGTCTTGAAAATTGCATGGGAGATTAATGTTAATATTTATGAAAGCACTATATAAACAACTGGACTAACATAGAAACACATTTTGGGGCAGAATCTTTTGCTCCAGTTCCTCCAAGAGACAGTGATATCTTTATCAGAAATATCTGTTTCCTGAAGATCCATGCCAACAATAGAGATAAGTCTGACTACTCTTCAAATTGATAATTGGAATATGCCATAAATAATCTCATTTTTAAAATGAAATTTACATTAAAGTTTTTCCAAAATTCCTAAAGGTTATATCAAGGACTCAAAGGAGATTTCCTTGTTTATTATTACAGGTTCTTCAGCAATGCTGTAGGCAAGCTTGAGCAAATAACTCTGCTCAAGTTATTCATAACTCTGACTCACTTTTTTCAAAATCAACCCAAATGACTGATGAAATATTTATCCAAGAAAGGTACAGCAAGTCTTGTTCATTAAGGAATATGGTGGCTAACTTTTCTGGAATTTAAAATCTATTTCTACTATTTGTCACATTCCCATTCATACCTCGATAAGACATTAATAGAGAACCAAATATGCTTTCTATGTATTTGGCCAACAAGACACAAAAATAGATTATACAAGACAGAAAATATGAAATTCTGCCTTCATTTTGATACCTTTTTTTTTCAGTGGGACCATAGAAAATATGAAATTCTGCCTTCATTGGGTAAGTAGACATTTTGATACCTTTTTTTTTCAGTGGGACCAGATTTCTCTTTGCAGTTCTGTCAGGCTTTTGGTTTTTTTTCTTGAATTTCCTCTTGGTCTCTGATATTCTCCTCTTCTTTTTTGGCTGAAGTGGCATAATAATAAAAGACCCAGTAGCAAATGCCTTCTATACTGGCAGTCTTTGAAAAACTGATGAGTACATATGAACCAAAAATTCAGGAATGTTGTAGGTGACAATGAAATGTCACCTACATTGTAAAATTAAATGAAATGTGAGTATAATTAAATGAAAAGTAGAATGAAATGAAATTTTGAATTAAGGTTTTCTTCAATGATGAATTTTCATACTAACAGGTATTAGGAAGGTTTTCAGTTCAGAAGAAAGTCTTCTGTCTGTTATATCTATGAAATCCTGCTTCAGTGAAGTGATTCAAAATGAACTACAAGTCACTGTTGATACCAGAAGTTCAGTGCAGTGTACAGGCATCAGTCACATCCCAGAAAGAATGATACATTTGGAATTAAATTTTTACTTCAGACCTCCAAACATAGTTTCTCATTTGGGTTCAGCTCATCACGTCTGTAATAGGTAATACAGGCCTAATTAGTGTACGGAGCCTCCATGCACAAAGTAGTATGGAAAAACAGCTGCGTATTTAAAGTCAATGTACACTTCCCTTGGCAAGTGCATTCAGTTCCATTTGCTCTTGGAATGGTCTATTCAAGTGTTTTATTTTGAATTCATGTGGGATGGGTACTTGCCTGGCTTTTATGCTACTGAAGAATTTCTTGTACAAGAGGAAGATATAGCTTCCCTGCTAGTGTGGTTTAATTCTTGCTAGGTACAAGAGCATAAGAAAGATGTTACGCGGCTGAGGATCTGCCCCCAAGAATTCATGATGCAATATTATGCCAGGATGCATACAAGAGAGATGCAGAAATAGAGAACATAAGGAAAATAGAATGAAATAGTCATAAAAGATCAGACCACAGTTCAATCTAGCCCAGTATATCCAGAGCAAGAGTCATTATCTTCAGGAAAATAATAGTTTATATAATGTTTTTATCCTGTTGGGACAGAGCAAGCAGAACAGTCACCTTGGGTCCTGGGGACTGACACTGAGATATCAGAGGTACCATTGTTCCTAGAGGGTCTCTTTAGTAATGTAACCTCAGTATCTTCCTGTAGGTATTCAACAGTTGGCTCAAATTTATTTTTCTGTTGGTTTATCAATATATTCCTAGTTTGATCATTAGTCTTCATATGCAAGTCAGTCCTGAGTAAAATTTTCTTTTTCTACTTTTTCCACTGACAAATTATAATTATATTGTCAAGGACTCTGATCCCCCATAGACTTCTAATTTTCTTGCAAATTATATAAACTTTTCTCTGGTGTGTCACATATTAATACTCTTGGTTCACTGTACCTAGTAAACAGTCTAAATTCTGCATCATAGAAAGAAACCATTTGCAACTGGATGTATTTTTTTAGTCCCAGATGAAAATATAAAGTTATAGCTCTTCCAACTACTTTCTATCTTTATGGTAGAAAAAAGGCGCCATTACACAGTAGTAACATTTCTGACCAGAAAGGAGGATGAAAAAGATTACTTAAACATGCCGAATACACACTTTAAAAACAGACATAGAATACTATTTGTAATTGTATATCAAGACTAGATGCAAATGACAAGGCATTCAGACACTATTACCATATCTTGTCACCTTAAAAAGACAACACTGTGAGTAGGGAAATGTTAAATAAATGACAAAGATGATGCCACCAGTTTCTAAATTAACTCTGTAAGTGACAATTTTTTTTTTTGCTTTGAAATTTAAAATGGGTATCTTTGTGACTGAAGAAAAAGAGAAAATACTTTTAAATCCCAACATTCTGATTTTGTTATTAACAAATCCTGGGTTTTAGTTATTTTTAAAGTTTTTTTTTATAGCTGCTATTTACATTGTATTTGGTTGTGACAGTTATGCAGAGAATGAGGTTAACAGAAAGATCCATTTAGATATGTATGCAGCATTTTAGCACATCAAACAGAGCCCATGTTTTTTAACTTTATTTGTCATAGTTCAATACCTCTTTGACATGCATTAAAGACATCACCACAAATTTCAAAATGTTTTGACAAATCTTGTCTATGTATGCACTTTGTGACAACTTGAATGCAAATGCATTTTGGCACTATTGCCCAATGGAATATGATGCAAATTGTTCAAGTTTTTATTCTGGAATGTGAAAAACCTACTCTATCAAAACCAACTACAGTAACAAATAGCAGGTTCATTTCTATTCAGCACTATTTCCCCAAATCTGGCAATTGGCTTTGTCCTTCAAGAAAACAAACCCATTATGCCCCTTTCCTGCCTATGTGATGTATTAGCTGATATTAAAAAGCTACTCAAAATTAATTTTCACAATGGATTTGTCTATATTCTTATGTTGACAGAGTTGGATGTATTTTTCAATCATAGCTCATCTGAGTTAGATTAATGTGATTGAATAATATTAATCAATATTCAGGCTGACAAATCTGATGTGTTATGTATTTTAATCTAGGATGATCTTTATCTTTTGTGTAGTTCTCTATTGTAGTTCTCCCCAATATTTTCTCTTTTTTTCAATATGTACTTGGATGAACAATGACACTTAAATTATCATCACTGGTCTCTGTGTCAGCATCTGTTGAAGTAAATGGGAATAATTGTTCACTCTCTTGCCTATTGCTTTATACTTTCTGTGGATTCAGGAAGACATAGATGCATAATTTACAGTCAGGATACATTAAAAAAATTTCCTGTAACCTGAAGAGTTAAAGACTAGAAAAAAAAAAGACTATTGTGAGTCTGGGAAGCAAAGGATGGAGCATCTTTTCAATCCTGCTCAGCTGTGTAGTCCTCTGTTCTTCAAACTTTGGAACTGACATTGCACAGGAAAAAGTAATTAAATTTCTTAAAGTTATCAAATTCATAAATTTTCTTAAATTAGAAAAAGAAGAATATAAAGGGCACAAATTACTTAATACGATTGCCAAATTTTTCTATATACATTTTTTTTGTCATAGTTTGTCATTTTTTGTGTCTGCTGTTTGAAAGATTTAATGCAACGCTGATTGCAGGAATGTGCTCTGTATTCAGGTATTCTATCACAATGGAAGGTTGGATGATCATGAGAAATCCAGGACAATCATTTAATTCAATAACATTTCAGAGCTTTCTAGTGAAAGCTCTTCAGTCAGGTCCCAAGGTGCTAAACATTTTTATTGACAGTGATCTCACTATGAATTACAAGTGCTGATCATCAACTAGAAAATAACCTGACAGTAATGGGGAGAAAAAAAAAAGGTATTTATATTCCCTCAATAGACATTTAAAGATTGGATAGTGTTTTCTTAAGAGTACTGTGTTTTGTGGAAAATTCAACTTCAGGTCCCCTTTCGCCCACCCATTAAATCATCAAATCCCCCTAGACAGAGATAAGCTTATGTAACTAGTTGATCAGTACTAGATGCCTGAGTCACCGAGGATACTGCTCTGCTACAATTCTTGGCTAAAAACTAAGATTGTTTATTTCAAGCTTAACAGTTTCTATTTTAATAAATGCCTTGCAGTCCAGGTGACAGCTGCTATACTCATAATGAGAAAAGTATAACTTTATGAAGCATTTTCTTAAAGCATATGAACTGCAGAGTCATAAGCTTATAGATCAGTGAATCGCAGGGCCAGGACACCTGTTGCGTACTTAGGATGGACTCAGTTTTATCTTCTAAAAGATTTTGTGCACCAAAGGCTTGTCTCTTTTTTCCAGCTATAGTAGTTGGTCTAATACATGGTATTTCCTTTCCATGCAAGCCAAGATTTTCTTGTATGTTTAGATGAAGTTATCTGTGCCAACAATTGTATTAGTCACTCCTGAAACATGTTTTTTTGGCCAACTCCTTCTCAAAAATTCCTAGCACTGGACACTCTGCTGTATTTATTCCAGAAGACAACTGAAGCAACATGAATTTCTTGCATGTAGAAAATAGTTTTGGAGTAATCTGTCAACTAGACTAAATGGGAGAAGTTTTTGCACTAACTAATAGACTTGAAGACCCCCCAGCCTTAGCCACACTCCACTGGTTGGAGGGTTTTCTAAGGCCAACCCAAGGTTAGCTTGTCTTCCTGCAACTGCTGCTGCACCTCCCTGAAACATCCTTTTACTCCAGCCATATGTTCAGGATTAGTAACTGAAAGGTTGTTGTCATGGGAACCGCTAAGAAGACTTTTCATTGTCCTGAGTTATCATAAATAATGGAAAATAACATGGATAAACTCTGAAAGGTAGTTCTCATTAGAATTCAGGAATACCTTTGCTCCAGTGGGGAAATACATGTGAGACAGAGGATGTGCCGCAGTGTAAAAGTCTCTCCAGTCATGCTGAAATGCTGGAGAAAGGGATTTAAAGCTCATAGAAAAAAAATATTGAAGTTCTAACAATGTGAGACTGTGTTTGTACAGCAGAAGCTTAAGAGCTGATCAATATGGTGCCTGGGCATGTGTCCTGCAGAGGCAGTTAAACGTACTGCTTTTGCCTACCACTGTGGTCTTCCAATTTGTTTCTCAAAGTTGCAGCACTTTTGCTGGTGGAAATTGCTTTTTGCTTTCGGCAAAATAAACAGATCTGAACAGATGGAACATCACAAAAGCAAACCGATGTAGTTTTCCAATTTATCTCTACTTACGGAACTATTAGGTACAATCAGTCATGTCTCCACACAGGGGGTCTTTTTGCTACTAATTTAAGCAAAAAATAAGCAAAACACCCATGGAAGCTAGTCAGCACTGGCTGAGTGGCACATAAATACCAAGAAAACCAAGATAAAAATATTTAGTAGGAGTGGACTAGCAGGGGTCAGAGAAGTTTTGAGTAGACAATTTGCATTGTCTAAAAAATATTTGCATTTCTTTCTTCCCAGAGTATTGGCTTACATTCTGATTTGCTGAAAAGGACTTGGTATAGACAAATGTATGTATGAACTATAAAAGGCTTGCTGGGCAGCTAAAGCAGGATTTAAAACTATAACTCTATTTTAAATACTTTCAAATTAACATTTCAGTGCTAGATTTTTTCCAATATCTGGAAAAGAAGCCATCAAATTAACTAAGAAGTTGGGTTTTTTAAAACCATTTGGAATGGAGTTTAAACTAGTTCAGTTTCAAAATACTGAGAAAAATTCTCTTCCAATTAATTTATTCAAAACAAATTCAAAAAAGTTAGGGAACTTCATGCTCCCCCCAAAATGTTATTTCAGATACAAAAATGATTTTTTAATGCTTCTTTTTTATACTTCTACTATCTAGATTTTGGGACTGAAACCTATTTTTCACCTTGCCATCTCAGTGGATATCAGTGCAGATCTGGGCAAAATATCAACTCTCTTTTTTTGATACCTGATTTTCTGATTTTAATTTTATTTCAGTTTTATTTTTTTGGAAGATCTATGTGTAATGCTTCAATATTGAACAAGTAAACTACAAATTAATAGATGATGAACTGCTTATTTAATCTATTGAATAATTATTATTTCTCATGAGTAAATGATGTTGTACGGTGTTACCTTTTTCCCTTCCTGCTTAGAATAAAGCAATAAGCTTTAGAGAATAATGAATTATAAACAGCAAATAAAGATTAATGAGCAATGAATAATAAATGTTCTTATTATAAACCAAATATGAGTACTGGCTTATATGTGTGCAATTATTTGTAGAAGAATATAAATTTTCCAAACATTAGTTGTGAATAAAGTCACTTTACTTATTATTAGGAAATAAAAAGCCTACTCTCATGATTCCATGTATGCCTGAATGGTACTTCTGCTTAACCACTCTCTTTGAAGAACGATTATGAAAACTGAATCTCATGATCGTCCTGCAAAGATTAAAATAAATAAATAAATATTAAACACAGAAGTATTTAAGGTGCTTAACTACTCAGCCAGATATTAATTCTGTGCAAATAATAATCTTTGCTGAACCATGTACCATGATAAACATATTCACTCTGCCATACTATTTAAATGGATAAGGGAAAGAAACTCACAAATTGCTTTCAAAACAATATTCAATATTTTCAAAGGCAAAAACTTTCAATTTTGGTTTGATTCCATCATAGTTTCCATTATGTGTACTTTACATCTACTTTTAAAATACCTTTTACATATCAGACTGGAATTTTGAACTTTACTTTTTTACATTAAATAACCCCTTTTTCTTGGTTTCCATGTAAAAGATATTAATCTGAAATACCACAGAATTTGGTTAGGCCAATAGTAAAAATATTTCTCATAATATTGTTTCCACTGAGGAACTTAAAGATTTCCACCATATACTTTCTAATTTTGACTCCACACCTTCCTCTTACAATTCATAATTCATATTACAATTTTAATGTACAACCTTTACTAATGTGAAATAAAAATCACATAAAATATAAAATTTACAATTAAAATGAAAATATTTTATTGCCATTAGGCTGTATGCAGAGATAGTATATAAAGCAAATGTTGCCTTCTTGTTGCTGAAAGTTAGTTTTTAACTCTTTGTTCTTTCAGAAATATCTGTCTACACAGTAAAGTACTGATCTATTTTAGATGCAGATATTAACACACAATAATTTTACTTTTTTCCAGTGATATTTCTTATCCTACAAATCTGGGCCCTGTTTCAACTTGCTGCAAACACCTTTCCTGTTTCTGATGAAATGCTGTTCCATGGGCACATATTGAATGCAGTAAGTCAAGTTCCATGAATGACAGGGATGAGTCTGTATATGGTTACTTAAGTATGGGTAAATAATAGTATTTCACTGTATTTTGACTTACTCATGAAAACCAAATACTAACTCTTACAGGAAACATAAAATGATTAAATGTTGCCAATTGCTGGAAGATGTGTGATTTCAGCTTCCTCAGTTTTGATATGATTGCTAAAGTGCCAATGCACTTGGTGTGATTTGGTATTAAAAATCTGGTATGGTATGCAGACTTCACATGGGACATCTTAAAAATTGAGGGTATTTTCTGTGTGCAGATTTCAAATTACTGTGTAATGGTATTTTAATATCAGCTGTTTGGTAATAAGCCTATGAGTTATGTCCAAATGTTTATAAAATGCAAGTGCAATTCTTGTTGTCTGATATAACACTGTACTACAACCATGAGATTTATCTAGCACTGGGAAAACTATTATTATATGGGGATTATTTTAAATATCATCTGCCTTATTGTGTGTGGCTGGGGAGATTGCTGAGGTGCAAGTGCTGGTTAAGGTTGCATTATTCATCCTGAGTTTATGGAGGACAGTACTGAAAGATTACTGAAGTTATATAGGAGAAATTTGCACCTCATGCATAACAGATACCCATATGTTTTATAAGACAAAAACAAGAATCCAGGACTATAGCAACTGATATGTTATGTTAGTGTTTCCCCATGGAACTACTACTATTAAGAAAGTCTTAAAGATATGCAAAAAAAAAAAAAATTAAAATCAACCTTGAAAGTTAAAAGAAGATTGAAAGTTAAAAGAAAATTACATCCATTGCTGCAGTACGAAATACGTGTTACTGTATTTCGGTGAAGATTGGGTATTTCTCAGGGCAAATATGGTCAGTTACGACTATGTATTCAGAAGATGTCATGTATGAGTGTTATGGGCTAAACTAACAAATTGCTTTGAGTGTAAACCTATGTTAGTGGCCATATTGCTAACAGACCAGATACTAGCAGTGTTTACAAAGGGCTAGCCATGCCTGTTCTAACATAGCTCTGTGTAAGAAGTGCTAGGAAATGCTTGGTTTTGGTGGTGAAAGTAGTGTTTATTCAACGTAGTCCTAGATCAGGAAATTATCCTTGTTTACGATATAAACAGAGGATTAGTTTTAGGAATATACGGTTGATCTGAATGTGATTTATTAAAAAATAATGCATGTAATTTGAACTATCAGGAGTTTTTACCTATTTAACTCTTCTTCAAAATTTGGCTAAATATTAAAAAGTCTGGCTTTAATAATTTGATTTTAACTGTTTTGTAGTGAGATTATATCTGTAAATTATCCACTGTTATATCTTTTATAAGAATAACATAAAATGATAAATGGTTCATGGTTTCTTTTAAGATTTGTACAAACATTAACCACTTAATCTTCACGCTATTTCTAATAGCACTCAGCTAAAATAAAATATGAAAAGTCCTAGGTCCAGGATGACAAACAAAATTAGAACCTCTATGACTGAACTTGCTCCATGGAACTGTGCACTAACCGATAGGTCTTATTCCTCTCTCTGATAAAATTCACCCTACAAGACACTGACTTTCTCCCAGTTATATTCAGAAGTGAAGTGGTTCTGCTTTGTTTAGAGTCTATCCCAAGGACCAGGATGTGATCTCTAGTTGTTCACAGCTTTGTAGATTGACAAGTTAATATTTTTTACTTGTTTCCATAGTAACATAACAGATGAACCAGAATTAGGCTTATCTACTCTTATTTCAAGAGTATGAAGATATCCTTACACAATTGTTTTTGGGGTGTTCTATTGGAAATTGCATTTTCTATCATGAAAATCTGATTTTGTTAACTGACTCTTTTGAATGCATATACTAGACTATGCTTTTTTCCACTTAAGGAAGTCATCAACCACTCACACCAGTCTGTTAGATCAAAGTTAGGTCATTCTGGTTTAAATATTGACTTCCTTTTCTTTGCACCCTCTTGATACTTCAGATTTTTTATATTCTTCCTTTGAAATGTGCTTTACTACATTTTGATCTTTTTCTCCCCAGTTCCGTTCTTCTGCAAACGGCCATACTTCATAGGCCTTTTTATGCCAGTTTTTAGTAGCAGTTATAATACTTAGAATATTATCATCATTTCAGTTTTGCAAGTGAATTTGTCCCCCTCAAAGGCTAACCCTTTCAACTTTTTCACAGCATGCATTTTTTTCATTTTATAGCTTATACTGTAGTGTATGCATACTTGTTCCAACAACTTTTTTCCTGAGAGGTATTTTTGTACATAGTAATAATCCAAATGTAGACCCTTGTTCATGATTTGACTGTATGTTATATTACAAAGCATATAGAAAACCTCCAACAAAGACAATTTCTTCTCTCTCTCTAATAATAATACCAAGCACTGATAGTCTCCTGTTTTTCATCGTTCATCAGAACACCACCATAAACAAAGAAAGAAAACCCCCAAACCAGTGGGAATACTAACCGAAAAATAATTTACCCTTAAACATCATTATTCCCAGCTTTCAATTAGGAATTTTCTTAGGCTTTTTTTTTCTAATGTTTAAAGGAGTTACACAGTAAAATTATATTGAAATTAGGTGAAAACTGATCCCCCGAGTTCCTACAATTTCTTTTATATTTTCAGTCTGAGTAGTGTCCAAAGTCACACAACACATTGGTTTTAGTGGCAGGATTAGGCTCTGAGTGACACACAGAACTATAGTTCCTATCCCGTATAGCCCCGAGTCTCTACAGATTCTATGATCACTTTTAGACTTTCAGTTAGTCCTGAGCACTTAGTTTAGAAACTGTTAACTCCAATTTCTACCAGCCCTTTCAAGTAGCTGAATGTGACTCACACTTTTTTAGATAATATTGAGATACATCTATATTGATCTGATCCTTTATTTATAGCATCACTTTGCCCGACCTAATGAAATGCAACTGAATAGCCCCTATATGGGTTCCCTGCTCTGCAGTTTGCTTTTTCATGATACCATCAGTGAGGACTGTGAGTTATCATTAGGTCTTTTCTAACAGTTTCTGTTTTAAGTGTATAAAATTTGTTTTTATTTGAGGAAAGTGTGTCCACTTCTCTTTTCCTTTTTTTGGGGAGAAGTCTTTCCTACTTGTCCTTTCAAGCCTTTTAACTGCTGCATATATCAAACATATCGTACTTAGTTATACCTTTGGCCAAAAGGGGTCAATATGTCTGTTTTTATCAGCTGCTGAACATTTGGCCCCTTCCAGTTCTATTACAGGTTCTGCCTTGTCCCCAAAACTGAAGAGCCTATCCTGTGCTGAAGTATTTCAGAAGTCTATGGACTTCTGTGGCTTTACCAACAGAAGAAAAGTGTCTGCAATAGTGCCCCTCTGCTCAATATCATTCAGAGCTCAGCTGTCGTGCTATGAGACATGATCCAGCTCCGCAGAGGTGGTCAATATCAAGTAGAAAGCCCTGGCTGGCAAAACCCAGGGTGCTTTCCCGGTAGGAAATACGCACCATGAGTGTGTTTTACAGACTATTTGGAAAATTAATCTTATTTCCATAAGAGCATGTCACAGTGTTCACCACTTGCTCTATGTATTCTTGACAGATAGCTTGCTTGTCAGCTGATTGGGTTATGATTTGAAAAGAGAAAGAAATATAGTCCTGAAAATGGATATGCACCAACCAGGGGTATGTAACCACAGCCACTGTGCTCTCCACTGTGTTTAATTCCTTACTCCTGTTACACTGTATAGGTATCTCAGAGCGTCTGCAGACATGTAGATAGTTTAATCTGTGGGATCTGGAAGCACTGGAACTACCCAGTCATGCTTATTCCTAGGAAAAAACATTCTTTGTCTAGCATTTTCAAATATTCAATGCATCAGTCTGTTGATGAGTGAATCATTATAATGCCATTAATATCAATGGAGCTAGTCTGGCTTATACCAGCAGAGTTCCCGATTAGATAAAGTTTGCCATTGAGCAGTGACAGTAAAGGACAGGAGTTGGTTTGTGGCTGAAGTCTCCTTACGTCTTTGTTGCACAGTAAAGATTCAGTGACTCCAAAATGTATTTGTCTAGTTTCAAAGTAAAATGATTATGTTGTGCATTCTGAAGTTTATTTTCCACTACCTACAGAACGATTCTGAAAAAACCACTGAAAATAATTTTGTAAACACCTCTATTTGTGCTGAGTTTCCTCTATTTTATTTCTCTCCTGATTTTCTTCTGCTGCTTTGCTGAGAGCATTGATTGAATGAATTGTTCCATTATAGTGCCAAAAATTTCAGCTGGATAATATTGCCTGCTCATAGGGTATTTGTTGCATTTACTTCTAAGTGTCTGTCACTTGCAAAGCTACTCATATGTTGAAGGCTGCTGTCTTCTCTGTCACTCAGAGACTCTGTTTGCTCACCCTCCAGTTACTTTTCCTTATCTTTATGATATCATACTTCGCTGAGTCTTACATTCCACTTTCATGGTGTCGAGCTCACAGCACTTCCATGCTTGTTTATGCACATCTTGACCTTTCAGTGTCATATTTAAATGCTAAATATTTTGATGACTGTTAAACTGTTTTACAGCTGTTGCATATGTGACAAATGATTGTAACAATCAAGACATCTAGGATATCTAGGGCACTACCACACTGAAGACAAGTAGAAAAAAATTTTCTATAGGGCAATCTTTCTCTTTTATCTAGAGAAATAGCATAGCACTATTATCTAAGTGCTTGCTGCTTCATGTCCTCTCCCACCTTTACTCTGTGCAATAAGAGCTAATAGAATTAACAAAATTTTCTTGTAATTAGAGCTATTGTTCTAATCGCATTTTGTTTCAAATTATTTAAAAGTGGTATGTCCAAGGAAAAATGAGTATTTAGGCCATACCTAAAACATTAAAAAAGGCCATTTTCCCTGGTTTTGATAGAAGCTTGTCTTTGCTGAGAGGTATCCTACCAGTTCTCCATATATGTTTATCATATTACATTGCAAAGGGCAGTGTAAAAATTAATGGTTGCAGGTCTAGAAACATACCAATTAATATGGCAAATTGCAAATTTATTCTAAAATCAATTCATTCAGACTGTTGATACGTGCTCTGATCACACTGTAGATATTCTTGTTCCCTTAAAACATTACTTTAAAGGTTTTTGGCTTTTCTTTAAATTCAAAATTGTTGGATCGTGTCATATTTATCTATTGATTAATTAACTTTCCCAAGAAAAAAAAAGAAAAAAAAAATTTTCTGCCTATGCATCAAAAATTTGATATTTGTTTATTCTGCAGTTGTGGTAATCTCATTGTTTGCCCACTAGTCTACAGAATTGTCCTTTTAAACATTCACCATTTTTGACTGAGGAAGTTAGTCAAAACTACTTCAACTACTATTTCTTCAACTAATCCTCGAATGAGAGGAACCTTAGCCAAAATAAATTGAATAAGGCCATATAGAGTAAGTGCTTCTTAGACACAATGAAACATAATTTTCCAACATACATAAAGGTAACATCTTTTTGCTACCCTAAACTGATGACATTTGTTAATGATTTGGAGTGGAGAAAATGAAAAGGAATTGCTACCAGGATATTTTTGTTTCCAGTGTGTCACATTTTTTAATAATTAAAACTTTCCTTAAAGGCTTGAAATGAGAAATTGCAGTTAAGTTTTTTTGCTGAAAATATTGTAATTATATGAATGTATGAATACAGTGAATGCCTTTCAATAGAAAAGACATTATCATGCTGTTTATAAAGTCAGCAATTGACTAGATATTTCACCTACTATTAATAATATATCAGATGCACTTATCATATTTAATTTGTCATTTCAATTAACAATCTAGAGCACCTGTTTCTTTTCCAATGTATGATGCTGGATAAGATAGCAGTGCTGTTGCTTCTGTAGCATTTACTAGCTATTGTGTTCTATTTAGTGCATTGTTCAAGGAAGAAAAACTACTTTTATTCATGCTAATATTCTATATGAAATTGTATTTTAAATTTACTTTTGTGGCCCTGTACAAGGAAAAAAAAGGAAGACAACCAAATCAATGTAGACTTGTATGAATATGTGGAGGCTATTGAGTTCCTTTGGTTTTGGCTCGGGTTCTGTTTATTTTAAGCATTACTACGGTTTTTACTTTTATTTTGTGTTCTTAATGCTCACATTTTCAATTTGCTCACTTCTGACCTTGAAGATGCTTGCTACCAACCTGGTAGGAATGTGTTGCATTACAGCACTGCAGCAGATGCAAGTGCTGCACAGTTTTTTTTCCATATGGAATGCTCCTCTAGGGTTCCTAATTCTAGTTTAAGAAATTTTTATATACCCTAGTGCCTTCTGATCTTGGGAGCTCTTACAAGCACTTCAAAAGCAGTAAGAGATATTGAAAAAAAACCCTGCTTATTTTGGCATATAAATTATTTAAATGTACCAAATGATCAGAGATTATAAAAACTATTATTTTATGACCTTTATACAGGCATGTGTACAAGTTGTTGACATACAGGTAATATAAAAGCTACAGTAACTGGCTGCGGTGTTTGACAGTGTAAATATTAAAGCAGGCTATTGATTACTGGTGTTTGACTTAGTGTAAATATTAAAGCAGGCTATTGATTACTGAGGGTAACATGTGAAGAATTATTTCAATAGTAACCTTGTGTAGTCAGCCATGGAAGAGCTTAGCTGCCATGGAAAATTAAACTGAGCCCTGAAATCTCTCTGACTGAGGAGGTGTATAAAGTTTGGACTGAACACCTGCTGGTAGAGAATAAAATATTCACTATGAATTGAGTATAGTATTGTAGTCACAGCTGCACTGTTGTAAACCACATGCTATGAATTGAGTATCTGTAGTCACAGCTGCACTGTTGTAAACCACATGAAATTACTTTTTGTATGACAAAGCTGATACAAAAGTTATCATTAGACTAAGTCTTCTGAAAGTATTTGATGTGACTGCTTTAAAAGATCCTCATTCTGGAGACACCTGCATAATATTAATCCTACTGAAACAAGAGAGAAAATTTGTATATATAGTAAGATGGTGATGTGTTTGCGGCCTTCTGAAATTAGACAAATACTTTACTAGGGAACAACAGATTCGTTTTTCTCTTTTGTGCTTCTCAGTTAACTTATTTCCAGAAAGAATAATTTTACATGTGGTCAAATAGGAGATTCAAGAGCAGTGATTCTTGTAAAATATATTTCATTAAACAGCTCAGTCTCAGTTATTATCGTTATCTCCAAACATTTGATTGTTTACAGTCACAAGCATATCTTTTTCATCTTTCTCATGGCATGTACACAATACATGCACTTTTATTCAAAGTAAGCTATATAAGCATACAAGCTATATGAAAATATAGTGCTTAATACTTACACAGTGCCTGTAGTGCCTTAGAAAGACACAACAGCTACAGGAGAGTTCCCAGTTGATATAGAAAGAATAAAGGATGGGTACTACAAAGAAATTAGTTTGCCATCATATGTTTGGAGTTTCTGTCTCAATATATCTACTTTCCAGCCCAGAAATTTTCCAAGTGTAAATGGTAGGGAGTAGAAGAGCTGTGGGAAGCTTGGACAGAAGTAAGACCTAGGTTCTGTGCTTGTCTGGAGGGTTTCTAAGTCCTCTGCTAACTCCAACCTGTAAAGGATTTACAAAAAAAAAAAGATGAATACCCTTTGAAACATTCTGGTTTTTTCTTACACAGTGGGGTTCATCTGTAATGGAGCTTCTCTAGCAGATGCTTCTTTGTGCTGCTGTGGAGGTATACAGCCTCTATGCACAAAGTCTTAGCACTTCCCTGGTTCCCTTGGGATTTACAGAGTTTTATCACAGGAGAAGTGGATTGGCTGTTTGTATCCAAGTAGGGAATTAAAGGAAGCTGCCAAGTCAGCTATTAGCAGACAAATGAATAACAGTACATATAAAGTAGAGTTCAAGTTTCTGGATGATGGAAATTTCATTAGAGTCTATTTCCACTATCAATTATTAAATAAATTCACTGGAGTCTTTTCCTTTCTTGCCTTACTGAAGACATATATACTCTGAGGAAGTGTGTGCTAACCCTTGCTATGCATGAACAGACTGGGAAATAAGAGGTATTATATCCCTTTTGTGCTCTGGGGATTTCCTGGAGTGCCTCACTAAAATTCTGTCTCAGATGCATGTTTGTGCTTTTCAGGAACGAACTGATGTCAAAGGAGTACAAAACTGCATTAAACATCTAAAGAAGAGTTGCAAAATGGGTAGGGGGGAGTAGCAAACTCTTAAACCCTCAGGCAGACATCTCAGAGAAGCGCAACTAAGTAGAGTATGAAACTGGGGATTTAAAAATACAGCAGTCTCTGATACCGGGTGTTCCAGCAATTTTGCTGCCTAACTGAAAAGAGAATATTAACACTCAAACTTTTGGATGGTTTCTGTGTAATCCTCAGGCCCTTGTCCTGTCTTCCTTTATCTGGGTCTATACACAAAGACTTCAGAACTAATCCGTATATGATAAATAAAGTTCTGGACAAAAGTTTATCCTCAATTTAAATATACATACCTAGAAATTTTTAGTTGGAATAAGCCATTCTTTTAAAAGAGAGCTCATGTTGTTCCATGTTATTTTCTCAGTGAAGCTAGTCATTCTGTTTCTTATTTTTCTTTTTCTTTTCAGTACAGTTGTTTCAACATTATGCTGAGCTATAACCTTTAATGCAGTCAGCTAACGTAGCTGTATAGCTAATATAACTATAAAAAAACAGCTGTGAAAGAAAGAAAGGGTACTCTAGGACTGAAGCCATTGGTCACTTGATGGTAAGAATCTAGGGGAGTGTGGCTCAAGGCTGTGATTTGCTCACGACTCATGCTGTTCTTTACAACACCGCAAGGGTAAACAGAAAGTTTTCTCACAAATAGTTTACAAAACAACTTTGTTTTCCTTTAACATAATAATAAGAGAACTGTCAAATAGTACTTAGGGAACAATATTCTCCTGGGAAGCATCAGTGTAGGTCTTCTAAAGGCCATAGAACCATTCAGTTTTAGACCAGCTTAATTTATAATTACTGAGTAACAGAGATCAGAAAGATTAAAATCATCCAGGCTGCGGCACCAGGGTGGATGGCTGTAGACTCTCCTCTACAGGATGTAATTCAAAGCAATTCAAATCCATTTCAAGCCCTTAGCAAGCTGGTACATCGCACAGAGTTTTAAATAGGAATACAGGAGAATTTTATTATGAGAGTAAATGTGTGCAAGGATTCCAAACATTTACTGCTGTCAAAATTATTGTATTCCACAGGGAGAAGGAATATGCATTAATCTTTACTAAAAAAACACCAACAAATGAGTAGGATGTACCTGGCCCACGTATAAAAGAAATCTCTAAGAATTCCCTGAAATGTTTCAACAATTACTAGAAAACAAGCTCAGTTAAGAGAGTTCTCATACTTTCTGTGCTTTTATGTACTAGTGTGTTAATACACTCTACAAACACTTGAGCATTACTCATTTGGATTTTTGCAAACTTAAACAAAAGCCCTTTGAGCCCAGACACACTTGAAGACAAGCAAGCCAAGTACTGTCTGTGGTTAACAAACTAATCTTGAGACAAATCAAAGAATACTATCTGCCAAAGAAAGTTGTCAGTCCACTAGAACTGCCTGAATCTAGAAAGTAGCAGGGATGTTTTTTTCATTGCAGTCTGCACCAGCTTGTGTTCTAGTTTGTTGTCCTAAAAAAAATCTCTCAAAGTCCCCTGCTGCTAGTGATACTACCCACTTTGTGGCTCTGGGTCAAGATGCCAAACTGCTACATGGAAGCCAGAGAAAATCGATGTAGTCCCAAAAGATAGAAATGTTGTTGCCAAAGGTCACTAATACCACTGAGACTGTTGCTATTTGGGAATGGAGTTTTAAGAAGCAATCTAGAGAAATAACCATAGATGGGAAATGTCCAGTTTTCTGTTCCTTTTCTGACATATTGTACATATGCTTATGACAATACATACCTGTCGTTGGTGACCTTTCCTTCCTCTCTCTCTCTTAAAACAGCAATTGGCTGACACTAGTAGAAACCAGTGGCACTGGCTACATTGACTAGAGCTAGGCGTATCATGATTTGGGATGAGGAACTGAACACAGTTCTGCTCATGCATTCACTCTTGTCCTGCAGGACTCCACCTACTTTGTTCTGACTGACTGGACTAAAGGGTTAAAAGATCCTCTAACAGGTATTGGGAAATCCTGTGACTGCAGAACCTTTCGAGCTACCTGTGCATTTGTAAAAAAATGTTTGCGGCAGTAGATAGCGAGCTACATTTGCAAAAGTTCACCAGCCAAACTGAGGCTCTTTTCAGCTGGAAGAAATGTGGATGGGACTTCCATTTTAGGATTGCTCTCTATTGTAACATTAATCAAATATTTCTGTCTGAACTGTCTAGACTGATATGTAGGTACTACAGTGCCTATGTCTTTTTGAAGAATTCCGGTAAAATCTACAGATAGTTTTCAATTTTAACATGAAACTAGCTGGGAGCATGTTGTAGTTTTCTGATGTATGGGCAGTATAACGAATTGCTGTAGCTGATCCTTGAGTTGTGATTAATCAACATGGCAGAGATATGTGTTTTTATGTTTTCAGTCGCAAAACTAAAATCCGGGTTTTCAAAGTGGATAAAGCCTTATATTTAGTAAAAGCAACCTTCCTAGCATTCATCAATTTACAGTCTCATTATACATCCACTGTTCAATTTCCTCCATAACACTACCCACTGCAACATTATTTTGGGGTGCTAGATTATGGTGGAATGGACTCCAAACTGTCTGAAGTTTGTTTCTATCTCACCTCTCTTCTGTTGGATGGAATATGACAGGTATCAGATATTTCACGACTATTGTCACCTCTGAAGTCAATGGGAACATTTTAGCTGATTTGACTGGATGTGAATTATTGTTATACATATTATTATTATTATTATTATTATATATATTAGCAGAGCATGATTGTCACCTGTCAAATATGTTCTCCTGTTCTGGATTTATCCTCCATCCAGGCTTATTTGAGTAAAGAGTCTGTCTTGGAAGAAACCTGCATTTGTTCTTTTCTGTAGTTTTACTGAAGGAAAGGGCGGAAAACAGTGTCCTCTAGCCAATGTAGGAGAAAGATACCAGCACTGCCAAATAAACAGATCTCTCACATAAAGGAAAACAGAGTAAGAGCAACTGCTCAAGAAAAATTACTTACAATTGAGATAATCTGTAGTCTTTTAATACTCTTTGGAATTTAGTTCTCCTTCACCACTATTTGTTTAAAAAAAAGTTTGTTTTCTGCAGCCCCTTTGTTAACCTTAACTGCTTACGAAGAATAGCTGAATTCTGAACTTGCCTCAACAGGCTATGTTACCCGTTGGACAAAATAAGGTAATACAGGTCAAAAGGGGACTATATTTATTGTACTTCTAATGCAATTGGCTTCAGTTTATAAAGAAGATGACTGCAGAAACAGTCTGCTCCCTTATCTCAAATTCTGTATATACCATGTGAAAACAAGAAAGTGGCCACTTAGCCACTGGCCAGAGCTTGGTGATTGCTATAACCAAGCAATGTACAAGTTCCTACTTTCATTTTTACTTCTCCAAGCACTTATGGATAAGAAAAGTGTGAATGACTTATTTTCTCTCTTTAAAATGAGGAGTTTTCAAAAGAATTAGAAAATGAGACAATACGACATTTGTCTCATTTTAAACAGTGTGTCAGATGAAAATTCTGGCAAAGTTATGTTTTGACAGTGAAGATTGCTGATTATTTGGGAAAGATGTATTGTTTCTAAAACATTCATTAAGCTGGAATGTAACTTTTATTTTATTCTACAATTCTTTATCCTCATCTCTCCGAGTGCAAATCACAGCTTTTGTTTCTAACAACTGAAAGGCAGTTCTGACTTGCAAGAGTGATTCCTTTGCTCTTTGGGAAAATGAGGAAAGATCAGATGCTGCACTTCCACTGTTCAGTGGCAAATTATTTGCACAACTTGGAAAATCTTGGAGACTACTAAAAGACCGATTGCCAGAATAAAAAAGTGAAGCAAATGAAAAGAACATTACGATGCATATCTGTCAGAGAACCCACCGAACAAAGCAAATCATCCAGCAACAGAATTGTTATCTATGTTAAAGAAAATCAAAATAGATTATAGGGACAAGCAAATGTCAAATGAATGCTCAAGGAAATGAAAAAGCAAAACCAAATGCAAGTAATTTTCTGCTCTGCAGTTAAACCTATGAAACAATTGGAAATCTCCCTATAATTATGCAAACACATGTGGGAATAAAAGACTAGAGAAACTGAAAGACCTGAAAAAATCCCTGAGAGTTCTCCTGTTTCTGAAGTCAAGTGGATGCAAAAAAATGTCCAGTTTTCCTCATTATTTTCCTATGTCATCTGAGATTTAGAATTCCTGATTCTTTACATTCTTAATGTATTTTAATCATCACTGGATAGTGATTTGTGTATGCCTGCTTAAGAAGGAGTATGATTTGAGAAGAAAAAATGAGTATTCATATCCAAGACATCTGATATTTACTGAGGAATGTCCTGTAATTTATCACTTAAAGTTTATAGAGAAACTAATTCTTATAAGCACAAGAAATTTGAGTATCTGTGAAGGATTTTCATGAGATAAGTACTCACTACTTTGTGGGATTTAATGAGCCTTTATGTTTCTAAAATTGAACATTGAAAAAATGAAAGAATCCCAAACTGCTAGTTCCTTTAGAAAACATGTTCCTAACTGGCAAGTTCTTGGCCTTGAGTTTGTAAATATGTGAAGGAGAGGCTTCTCCCTTTAACACTTCCTACACATGCCCATAGAGGTTTACTATTTTATGTAATTTTCCTGGTAAACCACTGCTTGAATGGTGAATTATATTAAAAAGCACTGATTACCTATGAAACCTACTTCTTACCCAAAGGGAAGGTGGAATTTTTTAGACTTCAAATCTGTGTGGAATTTTGCTGAGGTAAATAAGATCAATTATTTATAGTGAAGTTTAGCAAATATTGCTTGAATTGTACTGTCTGCTCAGTTTATCTTTTATGATAAAGTTATATATATACATCTAAAAATACGTCTGTTGCATGTAATGTGATGAAGCATCATACAAAGAAAAGTCTCAAACTTGGTCATGAAATCAGAAGGTAAACAAAAGAAGTACATGTAAGGGTTCTTGTCCTGGTTTCAGCCAGGGTAGAGTTAATTTTCTTCATAGAAGCTAGTGTGAGGCTGTGTTTTGGATTTGGGATGAGAAAATGTTGATAAGGTGCTGATGTTTTGAGCTGTTGCTAAGCAGTCAAGGACAGTCCAGCTTCTCGTGCTGGCCTGCAGCGAGCAGGCTGGGGGTGCACGGGGAGCTGGGAGGGGACACAGCTGGGACAGCTGACTCAGGCTGGCCAAAGAGATATTCCATACCATATAACGTCATGCTCGGTATATAAAGCTGGGACAAAGAAGAAGGAAGGGGTGGAGGGACGTTCGGAGTTATGGCATCTGTCTTCCCAAGAAACCATTACGCGTGATGGAGCCCTGCTTCCCTGGAGATGGCTGAACACCTGCCTGCCC
>NW_010516752.1:69600-71988 GCF_000687285.1 Phaethon lepturus
TCTTCCGATTCTCTCCCCCATCCCACCGTGGGGGAGTGAGCGAGCGGCTGCGTGGGGCTTAGTTGCCGGCTGGGGCTAAACCACGACAGTTCTGGAAAGAAACTAACAGCAGGTCCAGGAGGTTTTTTTGAACACGTCTCAACAGCACTTTCTTCTCAGTAATGTACATCTCTTTGAAGTTTCCCAATGAAATGTAATATATGGGTATTTTCTTGTTTAGCTTTTCTATTTTTACCGCAATGTTTTTCTGTACAAAACTACCGAGTCAGTTATCAAAGATTCATCTCATAATGAAAGAAATTAATTTGATAAGTCAGTGTTGATAAGAGTGAGTTTTACAGCTACTTTGTTTTATGGGTTTGTTGTGGTTTTTTTAAATTTTATTTATTTTTAAAGAACACTGATGTCAGTCAAAAGGAGAAGGAAATCAAATATAGCTTCTACTTTAGTTTAAATTACATTTTATTTTATGGGAATTGTCAATTTATTGTTTTGTGTGATGTATAAATTTCACTATAAACTACTAAAATATTCAGAGAGGAATCATTGCCTCACATATGAGAGAGATCCTTTATGTGTACTTCAATTAAAACACTGATTAGGCATAAAACTCAGTAAATGCTTTCCATGCCTAATGACAACAACGAAGCCCTTCTCTTTATGGGTAGAAAGCATGTATTAAATTGAAAATCATCATCATTGATCAGAGACAGTCACATTTCACTGACAAGGCATATCTTGATTTTTTCGTGTGTATGTGTCTGGCTGAACAAAGGGTGAGGATGAGTTATGCTGCATCTACCCAAAAGTTCCATAGAAATAATAATGTTGAAAACAACAAACACCTTGGGCAAATGAAAATTATTTTTCAACCCAGAACAAAGTATTTCGTTTTTAGAAACATTTAAAATGGTTAGCTACAGACATGGTTTCAAAATTAAAAAAAAAAGTAGGCAAAATTAAAAACATCTGGCTTTTCAGAATATTTACCTTTTATGATTTTGAGGGGTTTTGTTTTCTTTGAGTGAACTTCAGATTCTCAGATGTGTTTCAGAGCACCCCAATGTCATTCTTTTAGTAGAAGAGGTAGGTGACAGATAAGATTCCACAGAGTTTTTACCATGTATTTATATTAAGTGCTTTTTTTGGCCACTTCACCTATGATCCTATGGGCTTTCCTCTAATTTTTCCTTTTAAATAATAGAGTCTTCCCAGCAAAGGTGGGTGGTCAAGCCCATCTGAACTCTATGGAACCATGCCTTGGGTTTTTAAGAAAGCTCAGGAGGGAAAAGATATTTGCAAAGAAGTCTAGTTCTACCTCTCTGCTCTCCGGAGACACTTAATGTCCAGAGTAGCATATTTCTATTTAACTGAGGTACTGTGGAGTAGGAACCCCAGAAAGAAAGTTTCCCAGGAACCCCATCAGGATGGTTTCAAGTTAAGAAAAGGATTCAGTTAGAAATGATGACAACACTGAGCTAAATTTCAGAGTCTTTTGTAGCAAT
The DNA here is from genome assembly GCF_000687285.1 of Phaethon lepturus. Taxonomy (NCBI): domain Eukaryota; kingdom Metazoa; phylum Chordata; class Aves; order Phaethontiformes; family Phaethontidae; genus Phaethon; species Phaethon lepturus. The sequence continues at coordinate 71,106 of NW_010516752.1, forward strand.
CTGGGGAAAAAGGGGTATCCAATCACTAGCAATTTCAGAAAGTCAGAAGAGAAAGAAAGATTCTGTTTTAATATTGAAACTTTTTTTTTTGTTGAACCTAAGAAAATATTTTAGGGCTATTTCAGGTATTAAAGTTAAATAAATGAAATATTAGAAATAAAATTCCCTTTCAAACTGGAGGAACCAAATATTTGCCTTCACAGCTGAAAATAAAAGTTCCAAATTTGGAGGAAAAGGGAAGAATGCTTCTCTGCTTGCTCAAATGAACACATTTTCTACAAATTCTTATAAGGTACTCCCTCATAGCTGAATTTAAAATAATTGCTGGCAAAATATTTTTGTGAAAAATAATCTACCTTCATGAATTATCTTTTCAGGTTCAGAAGGATCACATCAGGATATTTATTTCCTGATCTACTTAACTCAATATCTCAGAATACAAGGACTTAACAGGAAATAGAGGACAGATTGTAGACATGTCTGTTTTTTTCTTATGTTCTGTCTCTAATTTTTGCAGAAAAAAGAAAAATACTGCTTTTAGGCTTACATGCTATTTTCTGCCTTGGGTGAAATGAGACAAAGGTTTCTATAACCACATTAAAATAGGCCTTATAAAAGAAACATAAGTTCAATGAGAAGGGTAGAGTTACAAATCAAACACAATAATCATCAAATTGTCATCACTTCAGGACACATCATACCCTTCATCTGCATCCTTTGTAATTGAATAGAACTGCCCACGTACTCTGAGGGTAGAATTTGGCTGTGAAATACTGAAATACTTGCATATTTATTCTCTGGAGATTTATGGGCAATTCAAGCATTGATTTTCCCTTAGTGAAAGTAATGGTTATATTACTAGATTAAAAAAAAAAAAAAAAAA
>NW_010516753.1:0-17308 GCF_000687285.1 Phaethon lepturus
ATTCTGTGATTCTGTGATTCTGTGAAATGCTCTAAGTGTTAATGTCAGTAATTCAGAGAGGATGCTAGTATTGATTGTGCACCTGTTATAAGCGTTCTGCTTATTTGTAGAAAAGAAGCAGGGATCTTACTGTTTGGTTGCATGAGACTCTGATCCTAAAAACCAGCCTGCCATTGCAAAGGATAAGTAACTTTTAAAGAACGTTCTGTTTCTTAAATATGTTCACAATTTCTTTTCTCTCAATTTGTAAAGTAATACACTAAGTACTGTAATTTTATAATTAACAGTGAAGTCCATATTTCTGTCACATAAGTATATGATGGTGCCAAAGAAGTAGCTGTTAGGAATAGAATTAGCTGTATGCAAGCAGTAGAACCTGTGTCGACAGGAATCCCACTTTTCTGAAGCATATGTCATTGTAATAGATAAAATATACTTTATGCCCCCCAAATAAGTAAAAATTACATTATTGGGCAGAACTGTTGATACAGAACACTGAAAATGAGTGGAAATAGTATAAAATAATATGCAAAAGCCAAAGACAACAACAGATTCTTTCTTTCTGTCACTCATTTAAAGGACTCATTAAATGGATTCTTCATACATAGTTACTTTTATCAGTTTATAAGTGGTTCATTAGGATATCATAGGCAAAATACATAAATAATGAAAATAATATGACAATTTATATATGAAATATATGCAATTGATGACACTGAAGAGCCTTAGGAGAGCCAGTGGGTTTTGAGATGGACTGTGCATGATAGTATTTTTCTCTTGTTCAAGACATTCAAAGCATTCAGTCCAGAGACTTCTCTACTTACTTAGCAGTTGGGGCAGGTCCTTCTCTCAAAAGTTTTCATGACTAAGTAGCTAAAACAGAAGGTACATCACAAAATACAGCTACAACATATTTCAAAGTTCATAATTTACTGGGAGATGAGGCACTTTCCTCACAGAGTGGCTGTATGCATATAGTCTACTGCTGATGATTTGCTGCAGTAGGGTTTTTTAGTAGAAAGTCTGACAAAAAATTATCTCCACAGTGACCAAAGCAAAAGTGTACCAAGTTTTGTATCAGCAAAACAAGGGAACGGGAATGCATTTGGTGAGAGGACATTAAAAAAGATGGTTGTATCACATTCCTGAAAGTATCCAAAGCAAATAATTGCCTATGCCCAGTGTCCATTTAATGGGCCTGAGTCCTAAAACAACATGCTGCAATTTTGTCAGAAGCAGCAAATCTTTCAGCCACATGATAATTTAACCTGATACATCCAGATATTCCACTGGAGATTCCTTCATTAGTGACGGACCTGTATTTTATTCTTCAATGATATATTCTCAACTGTCCAGGACACTTTCTAAAATGTACCTGTCTAGATAGAGTCAAAATTCTCTGCAAACACACAGTATTATAGTCTGTGTTCTCCTTACCTGAAAGTCATTTGGAAATGTTGGTGAAAGGATAGGTTCACTTATGAAGTGACACACAGCTAACTTTGGTATATGTATAAGATGCAATTTCACAGAAGCTTTATGAAATATGGCAGGAGATTCAATTATCACTGTCTGTTATCCACTTCTTTCATGAAGGTCTTGCCACTAGTAATGAGATACAAACTAGCTATAAGTTTCAAATGTGGGATCGTGAGGTCTGATAAAGCCAAATGAAAATATAAACTCAGTATTCTAGATTCACTTAATGGACATTTTTGTTTAAACCCTTTGGAAAGGCTGTCATTTGCTGACAAAATGCTGGAAAGGCCCTGCAATAGATGATAACATGGCTGAGGTAGCAGGTAAATACACTTATCAAATCCAGTGGCAGGCACAGCTGCTTAAGCAAATAGTTTAGGATATCCAGAATCTGAGGTATTGTTAGTAATGGATGTTATTGTGGAGAAAATGACAGATTGTTTTTTCAGTTTACAGGTAGCTAGGGCTGCTAGAATTGCTTCTGTTATGTTCAGACCTCTGTCGTACTTCTGAAGCATGCACCTTGTCTTGAGGAAATCATGAGCAGAGCCTCCAGTAAGGCAGGCTGCAAGATGAGCTGGAACAAGTCTTAGGTCCACTAAGTTACCTTTACCTTAAAAAGGTTGTGTTCTGAGGTATATGAAGTATGGGTGGCTTCAATAAGCAGCTGCTCACAAGCTATTTAACCTTTACTACTCTCTTTCAGAACAAACACAAGATGATTACACTGCAACTACTGCTGACCATATAGAATGGCAGCATGCTCTGAGCATGAAAAAGAAAAAAAAACCTAGCAAAACCTCCACTGTCTATGAAAAAGCAAGAGAAGATGTGAGAGTCTCCTATGCCCACAGGGGGAAAAATGGCACAACAACTTGAAAGAGACCAGTGGTCCACAGGTGTTGAAAGACTTCTGTTTTGGTTAGGCTTTACTACCATATGCAAATTTGCACTCACAATAAGACAGAATTTCCCAGAAGTGAAAATGCAGTAGCAGCTGCATCACCATGGGATAAACGAAGCCCGCTGTATTTGGCAGCCTGGGTTAGAGTGCCAGCAAAAAGAAAGGGCAGAGCAACTGGGAAAACTGATTTAAAAGTTAGGTGACACTTAAGGATCTGGTTACATAAAGTGATTTACAAGGCACTTGTAGATTGTCCTATTTTTTTTTGCCATAAATAAAAAACTTCAGTGTTTAAGCAAAAAATCAGAAATGTAAAAGCTGTCCTTACATGACCCTCAGGCATGTTCACAACCTTTCTCTTCTTTTAATGTTTCTGTACATCTCATGTCTTTAAAGAGCGTCTGAGGAGAAAATTCTTTTTCCCTGTATCTCTGCTGCTGTTCAGAATTCAGAGTGTTAGATTAAAGTAATAATGAAAAAAATGCTGCTGTTGTTGCCTTAGGGTGATGTTGCAGCCTCAACTAAATGAGGGCTCATTATCAAATTTCCTGTTTTATTACTATTAATGTTAAAAGAATCCAAGCAATGCCAATACGAATTGTATGCAGATCCTAGCTAAACAAAATCCAATGAAATATGACAATTAACTCTTACATAAGAGTTTACCATTTCAGTGCCAGAAAACAATAGCCAATTGTCTAATAATCCTCTTAAATAAGAATTTCTTTCGTTTTATAGGGGAAAAGTGGTGTTTCTATTCAAGTGTTTATACTCATGAAGAGTAGTCAGTCCTGCACATTAAGGCAGTTAGGAAAGCTCCTCCTCCAGCAATGCCCTGATACGCTCAAATACAACACACTACTGTCTGGATGATGATCAAAATTCAGTTCTTGGCTTCAGTCTTTTTGTTTGTCTCTCTTTACTGTGGCATAGGGCTGGTTAGACCTTGTTGATCTTCAGGTGACTCCCCCGTCACTAACTGCTCCCACTTACCTGGCTGTGGAGAATTTTCCAGAGCAACAGGCGGGGAGAGCCCACACAGTGGCAGCCAACTGCCAGGCGTCACGGGAACGTAAGCCAATCAGAACCAGTTATTCCCTCCCTGCTCCTATGACTGACAGGAGCTGTGGTCACCAAGGGAGCGAGCTGGTACAGACTGGTGTGAGGCGGTTGGAGCGCTTTGGGGCTCTAATGGCCTCCGGCCCTGCCCAGCACTGCCCTGCCCCACCTGATCTCCCTCTGCACTGTAATGCCCCACCACAACCACCACCACCACTGCTGCCGCCAAGGGGCAGGGACACTGTGTGGGGAATATTTATCCTCGTCTGCCTGGCTTCTCTCCCAGGCTGCCCCATCTCCCCCGCTGCGGGCAGGGAGGCCTGTCATTCGTTAGCATTAAATACATATCTGTGACTAAAAGTGCTTCAGTGTCTGAGTCCATTTAGTCTCCACACTGTCACTTCAGTCTCAGACACTTCTATGTCCTGATTTAGACACCGATTGTTTACAGTGTTCCCAGTGAAAGGCTGCTAGAGAAGGACTTTACTGCAAATTATGAAGTGATTGCTTGTACTGCACTTATTGCATTAAATTTGAACAAAATTGAGCTCATTGCAAAGTATGGTTTCAACAAAGTTCTTGAACAGCACGTATCAATACAGATTTTCTGCTTTGGGGCAAAACCAGTTTCACATTCAGATGTTTCCAGCACACACAATACAAGCTAGAATCCAGCTTTAAAGGACTGCATAGACACATGCTGTATGTAATGTAATCTATTGTCAAATTAATTAATTTTATTTAAGGAATAACAATTTAGAATTTTTAAAATTTTGCATTGAACTTGTCTCCTATTCTCTTTGTAAAATTTTCTGGACAGTTCTCTCACAATTGTCTTCCCTTCAGTTGTACAAAAGAAGAGAACTCCATCACTGAAGACTCTGGTCTAAATCTTAATAGTCAAAGTCTAACATCTCCTAAAGTAGCATTCAACGTCCTTCACTGTTACATTAATACATTTACAGTTTCTGTGTTTTCAGATTTGAAAAGAAAGTATGTATAGACAGACAGGTAAATATCTTTACTCCCAGCTTTTTGAGTTATAATGCCCATGAGAAATATGCTCATGGTAATTTAAGACTGGACATCTTCGTATTTCCTGAACTCATTTAGTGTCTTAATATCTGTTTCAAAAATACTTCCTCTTACTTCTCTTGTGTGCCTTTAGGGTACAATACAGCTGATGGATCCTTCCTACCAGTGGCCAGCGATGACAAGGTTATCCAAGCAAGCAAGCAAGCATGTAAGAGGATACTAGGACAGTTACTTCTAAAACCCCCTCAGTTTTAAGGATTTTAAAATTATATTACTTCCTGGAGTTGCATTGCATGCACAAATAGAGAATGAGGGAGAGAAGGGAAGAACTGTACTAACTGCTGTCCCATTTCTGATGGGAACAGATCTGTTCAGAAAACTGGCTCTGCACAGTGCTGTATAAAGCGAAGTCAGAACTACTAAGAGTTTACAGAAGCTCCAGAACAAATGAGACTGCAGTTTTGGTGCTGCAGTGAAATAGAAAGGGCATAATCCAGGAGATCAATCACTAAGTAGTCTTATTAGCAGGTAAGAGAGTGACCTGACAGGCCTATAATTGACTATAGCTGGCTTGGAGCTCAGTACAGTGGAGAAAGTACCTATGTAGCTATGTTGAGGTATGATGGATACACAAAACCACAATGTACATTCTTAATTAAAATCTGACTTTTGGCAGTGTATAAGCAGTAGGAGTAAAATCTGTGCGAACTATCACTCAGTGAGGAGCATATTTTTCATATATTGGAGGAACAGAAAACATTGGAAGACTTAAGCCATCATAAAAAGTGTCTCTTCTCTTGAAATCTGGTAATAAAAGCTAATATAAAATGCGTAACTAATTATCATAAGAACAGAATAAAAAAAATAACCAGCACCTACAGCTGCGAAAAAAACCAAAACAGCTGATTTTGATCCCTGGCTTAGTTGTTGGCATTAGCTGACTGTTTTTCTAAGCTCATGTTCAACTGACACCCTATGAGTTATTCATGCAGACTCTGTTCCTAGTCAGTGAGTGGAAACAGGCACATTGAGTGCCTGATTCCTCTGAATTGTTTTAGATGGGTGAGCTAATGGATGCCCAAGAAAAGTCTGCTTCTCTTCACTAACTAAGGGAATCTAGGATGTCTAGCTCAGATAAAGACATTTATATTATAAATATAGCTACGTGAGAGAAACTCCACTATGTGGTAAGCAGTGAAGTACCAAAATTAAGCTAATTAACCATAAAGCAAATTGAAGGCTGCTCTAGAGCTTCAGTTAAGTATTTTTTTAATTAGGGTGGCAAGTTTACTGACTTCTGTTTGCATGAGTGAAGACTTACTTTTAGCTTAATATCACAAATACAATCATAAATATCAGAAGAGCAGAGGATGTTCAAGCCTGGGCAACTAATTCCATGGGACTTGACTTCTTTTTTGAAACTGTGGTGAGAAATTTGACAATGTTGGTTAAAGCTGCTGGTAGGTTTGAGCTAAGAAGAGAAGATTATCCAGTCTCTACAGCTTACTTTCACAGAAGTACATCTTTGTAGAGACGGCTCCAGTCATGTAACTGCATACAGTTAATATTTATATATAGTTATGCATGGAAGTTTCTTATTGCAGCTAGGGTTCAGTGCTACCACAGTAGCTTGCTGCTAGGAGTTGCTAACTAACTGTGACTGCAACGTAGGCATAACTTGAGGAACCACACATTTTACAGATGAACTAACTAGAACTAGAAGTGTTTTAAAATATTATTGCTGCTATTTTCTGGACTCCTCTGTCCAGAAAGCTCAATACAACATTTTACAAGAGACTTATTTTACATGCAGAAATTTCTGAAGAAAACAAAAGAACATGCCTAAGGGTGACACAAAATTTTCATGTACATTTTGTCATAGTAGAAAGTTCATACATCTAAGCAAGATAAGAAAGTACTGTCTGCAACAGTCTTGCTGGTCTGCAACACTAGTGCTTGACTAAATATTGTCCATCCCGCAGTTCAGGCTAAGTATTTTTATGGTAAGCTACACATTTGGTCCGAAAGAAGGAAACACTTTTTTTTCACTGTTTGAAGTCAGAAGTATGTAAAGCTACCAGTGATTTGACGAAAGCATGTTTGTGGGGAGAATTTATAGGAATGCATGCTTAAAGATTCATAAATAATTTGTCACATGCTTTAAAATTTGATCAGATAGTTTCTGTTACTGTCTGTTTGGTACATCAATACAGCTATTTACATCTTGTGTCCAAGAAAGATGCAATTGATATCACTGTTATGTTAAAAAAATTAAAATGAAAAGTTGATGCATACTAGGGAAAAGTTACCAGTTTTTAAACATTCTTTTTGAACTCCTGTTAAAGATTAACTTTGTGAATCCTTCACACCCTGAAATACAAAGACTTGAAACATCCTTCTCGCTAAATGAGTCTCATTAGGAATATGATTAATATAGGAAAAAAGTTGCAGTACATTGCAAGGTTGGTTTGATCAATTGGTAGAGCAACGGTCTCCTAGCCAATTTTATAGGCTGATGATAAAAAGAGAGACATTTTTCTTTTAAAATTACACAGTATAGCCTCACTGGATATCAGCCACAAAAGATAAGTCATATGCGCACTGACAAAATGCCTCATCTTAATTAGTAGTAAGGACACCAACACATACCATGTATCTTCACTCTGTGTTCCATGGTTCTAACTTAAAAGCAATGCAAGTCCAAAGTCTGTAAACACCTCTTATTTTATAAGTAAATGATTTGAAAGCCAAATACTTGCTTCTAGAAAGCTGGGAAAATGTGTTGTCTGCTTAAAGACTATTCTTCTCACATTCTGCATGTTTTTTTAGAAGATAAAACTTCCTTCCTGTCAAGGAAAAACTGGATACATAGCACTGTAGATCAAATAAAAGTATAATTAAAAAGACAATGCCAGGAGTGACAGCTTACCTACTTAACATGCTGTCAAGTTATACCTTACTATCTTCAAACTGCTGTAGTTAAAAAATTGCTGGAAAAAACTGTATTAATTTATCTATCAGTGAATAAAGTTTTCAGTGTTTTGGTTCTCCTATGCTCATGCATCTTTTTGCCTAGCACTCTGGTTAAAATAAAGCTCTCCTACCTGGTTTACCAATGCAACTTTCCATTTTTACTAACCTTTTATAAGGGTGTACTCTCTCAGGCAATGGGTTTATGTGATTTACACAGTGTTAGACCAAGGGGGAAGAAATGTCTGTGTCCCCAAAGCATCCACACTTTTAATCAAATATAGCTCATAAATCACATTAACAACTTTCAGAGCTCAATCAATAGGATACTTTATAGTCTGTAACAAAATTATCTGGAAAGAAGTAGAAGAGGGATGTTACTGAGGGACCACACACATCTGGGCTCTGCACCCTGCCTGCCTTTAGGGATTAAACTGCCAGTTTTAACAACGAGTGATCTGTCCCAGAACTCTAATGCACTTATAAGCAACGCATAGTTGGCTGATAATGAAGCTTTCTAGGAGGCCATAATCAATAGTACCAAAGCACAGCAAGTTTCCTGTTCCACTTTACCCTAGTTTGGGGACAATTATTAATACTTTTCTCATTAAACTTTAGTTAAAGACTTTTATTCTCATGGGCAGAAGTTTTCATGACTTTGCTAACTCCACGCTATTAAATTTCTCTGAAGCTCTCTCCAAGTAAATCACAGAATACCAGGGACTTCTCAGTGCTAATTCAGTTACATGTCTTCCTTAAGTTCCATTTGCATATTTAATATAGCAAATTCTTCATCAAGTGTTTAATTTGTATACATAATACTGAACAGTCTCCTTCTATAAAATGTAGTAAAAATGACTTCATTATGTAATGCACAGAAATTGCTATTTGTACAGTACTTCAACAGGACTGACATACATAAGTCAACACCAAGTTTATAAATTACTGTTAAAATACCAGCATAACTTCAATTATATGTTAGATAATTTTCTCATAATTTCTGGAGTATGCAATAGAAAATGAGAACTTAATCACCTCACATTAGGTACTTCTTCAAAATGTATTGCCTACTTGTATATTCCACTAATGACACAAATGTACTGTGTGTATTTTGTGTTGAAGATTTATTTGAATTTTTTTTCCTTGTAAAAGGCACCATGAGAATTCTTATGCTCTGTGCTAAGAGCACAAATAACAAAAAGTATTGTCTCAACCTCTTGAAGATCTAATGACAGCAGCTTTCATGAAACTATAAACAGATGCCTGCAGCTGTTGTATCAAAATTCAAATTGCACACATACTCCAGTGATACCAGGGAGTGCTGGCTAAGTGACTTCTAAGTGATAGACTACTCAATAGCAAGTTTTTATTCAGATGAAAATCATCTTAACAGCCTGAGTTCAGACAGCTTTGCCTTTCATTGCTTTTTGAGACATCTGCAGAAAGTATTGGCAAAGATCTGGATGATTTCAGGTTTTGAAGACAGAAGACTAGAACACATTGAACACTGAAGATGTGAGAGCTGCTACCAGCACTTACAGCATACAAAAGATAAAAATTAGGAAATAGTACTGATAAGATTTTGCATTAAAATGCATTTCCATTATAGCTTTCAGCAACTTATATGGAAATTGCTTGTAAAGACAGAAGACAAGGAAAGTGCCATCACAGCTCAGAATTCTACTCTCTTGCCAAACTGCAAGTGACTTTTAATGTTATAAGTCTTAGGGGACATGTTGCCACTGATTTAAGACAGCTCCATAGGCTAAAAATGTTAAATATATGTCCTAGATGTGCCTGCACCTTGAATTGGTTTAAACACATACCCGTTTTAATCAAAATCTTCAATAATTTTGCTTTAAAGGAGAGTGGGAGAAAGTTGGTTGAAACCAAAAGTGAAGTTGATAGCAGCCAAATAATGTCTGACCAAATTTAATTCAAAATAGCTCTACTTCAGTTTTAATAAAGTCTCTGGAATGAAAGGTACCAAGTTCTCGCTGGTATAAGAAACTTCCTGAGGTATCTCCAGAAGTAACATGAAATGTATCCCTTATACTGCAGGGCCTATGGCTTTCTGATGAAAACAAGTTAATGTGTTTGTGAAGTTTGTAAATGTTTGTTTATTTACAGAACTTCTTTGTTTTGTGACTAGAGATGAGGTGGAAGAGTAGGATACTGAAGGAGGGAGCTGAAAGGATTTGAACTCTAGAAACCAACTGTTTGAATCCTGCTTGACATCTGTATTGTAGGAACTAATCAAAATCTAAATATGTACACACCTAAAGCTAAGTCCAAGTCTTTAAAAGATATTTTGATATCCCCCTTGATTTCCCACATATAGTATGAGGAGAATATGTCTGCTAAGGTTTTCTCTTATGGTGTTCTGCAGACCTGATGGGTGAGTCATGGCAAATATAATCTGGTGTAGGGTGGTCAGCTTCCAGACCAACCCTCTTCTTGTAGATGAAGAATATGGCATATAATAAAATTGTCCTACTTATCTATTTTCTATCATAATCAGAATCCTCTGACATATAGCCATACATGAAAATGTTGGCAATAATGTCTTTCTGGTATTTCAGGGACAGCAATTGGACAGATATACAGAGGCCTGGCTGCATGATCTTGTGCACAATAATTCATACTAATTCATACTAATTCAATTGCTATATAAAGTTGGCAGAGCATGAATCAGATCTGGTCTAAAAGGCATGATGCTGCACTAATGCACACAGATGGTAGTAATTTTCCAAATGTGTGAATTCCCATGTTAATAAAATCCCATTATTTATGATTTCTTCACACACTGCTTCAAAAACCGGTGATTTCTCAGCTGAAGTTAGAACATGACCATCTGTCACTGATCATGTGGACATGCACAGAGTGGAGTAATCACACAGCATCTGGTCAAGATATAATTCAGAAGGTCAATAATGGGAGCATAATCTGGAATATGATGTCTTGAAAGTTATTATATCATGAAACAACCATATATTCTAGCAAGGCAAGAAACATTTCTATTATATGGTCTGAATTTTCTTCCTTTTGTAAGATTCTCAAATCTGTCCTGAACCAGATAAACAAAAGGAATCAAATATCAAAGCTACTATAAATTTTTCAACATGTTGAATATATGCTGAGTATCCAATTTATAAGATGTTTTCTCTCCGATCAGCCAATCACCAAGGAAAGGTGCACCAAGACAGAGTTTTTTAATTATGTGTGCAACTGATTCCATTACAACTGAGGGAAATTGCCTTTATGTAATTACTAGGCTGACAGGCATATTTTTTACTAAAAGCAAATACGATTTGTTACCAAAAATGAATTATGGGTACTTATGTACATCAATAGTACGATATATAAAAATACGTATTTTAAAATTGTTCAGTGCAAATGAATCCTCAAGACTTTTTTTACACAATGACGTATTGAGTTTTGAAATCCAAGTAAAGTTAAGCTTTCACTTGAGGAAAGATCAAAAAAAATCACTGATAATGTACACATGCCTGTTCCCTAGAAACAAAATTAGAGGTTTGCGTTCTGTGAAAATGTAAAATGAATAGGATCCTTCAAAACACATGGAGTATCTCTGGTGGGTCTTAAACTACTGGACAGTGTATTTAAAACTGTTGATGAGAAATATCTGCATCTACAGTCTAAGGTTTCTACTCTCAAGCATTCTCATGAGGATGAGTTTTTCTGTGCTGACTGTCCTGTAGCGAGTTATCAGAACACAACTTCTCTGGGTGATCTGCTGATCCTTGGCAGACAAAATGTTTTTGGAACTTACCTTTATGGGACAGTATTGCTGTCAGACATATTTCAGGATTTAATGTGTGAAAACTAACAGATTACAGTAGCTGTTAATTCATTGAACCTCATGCTCTTTATGGCACTGTATTAGTTTTCAAAGGCAGCTGATCTGAATTATCAGGCATCCCATAATTAGAAAAGGATGTACATAAAGGCCTCCCTGATGCAGCCCTGGATAGATAATTAAATAATAGATAAAGAATGGAAGTGTGAATTATCACTTTGGGAAGAAGACTCACATGGTTATGATCCCACAAAGACTACAGAAGGATGTGCAGCAAGACTTGCAGTGAGGGAATAGAAGTCCAAGGTCATACAGTGAATCTGAGTCTGATTCAAGAATACAGGAGAGCTTGATTTCTGGTCTTCTATGCTATTTAATAGTAACGGTTTCTTTATCAAGCACTGAAATTGTCAGACTACAATAGAAAAACACACATCAGTAACTAGAAAATCAGTTTCTTGCAGAGCATGAACGGAGCTGCCTCTCCCTAAGCTACTCCCAGGAACAAGTTTTTGCTCTACTAAATTATTGTAGGTTTACTTGGGGGTGGAAGTGGGGATGCTCTTTTCACTTCCTTATCTGATTGTTCTTTCTTTCCTCAAAAACACTCTGTGTTGACTGAGAAACAGTCACATTCTTTGATTTGTGACAGTCTATTTTCTTTCAGTATATTTGGCTTTGTTATTTCTTCCCTTACACTGAACATTGTCTGTGGAAGTGCCTTTTCTACTGTTACCATGAAACAATTGAATAGTTGGCTCCAGGAAACTAATTCTGCAAAGCTACGTGACATCATCTTTCTCCAAAACATATCTCTTTCAAGTCAAACTCTCTGGAAACTAATCTCTCTCTATGCTCCACCTTGGTGAGGGTTTTTTCTTTGCTACCTTTAATTCAGCTTTATAATCCTCTGTGTATACCTAAGGAAAACCATTTCTGTGGTCTCACTAGAGTGATTCAGGCCACCTCAGAATACATGCATTATTATTCCCCCCTAAATCCTTTCTCCCTTTCCTTTATTCTTATTGTAGATCTGATGTGACAGGTGCAGAGCACCAAGCTAAGTTGTGTGGTGGATTCTGTTCTCTGCTGTATCATATACGTGATGGTCCAATGGTCACAAAAGCAAAGAAAATAAGCAGCAAGCTACTGCAGATTTTGAGAGAGAGCTTAGGGAACTGGCAGAAAAACACAAAGTACAGAACATATTTTTTTTGGTCAAAGATAGGATGAGTAAAGCACAGTAATTACTAATATCAAGTTGTAACACAAATATTTGGATATACCTTCTGAAATAACCTCTGACTGAAGTTATTCAGCTTTTTATTCAAATTCTCCAATAATTTCCTCATATCGTCTTTTTAGGTGACCAATATGTTAACAAAATTTCAACCCCAAATTTTAATGAAATTTTCCATTTCATCTTCACCACATTCTATTTACTTTGAAGGTCACAATGACTGCTAATTCAGTTGAGCCTCATGCTCTTTATGATGTTATATTAGCTTTTGAAAGCAGCTGATCTGAATGGTCAGATATCCCAGGATTAAAAAAGGAAGTAAATAAGGACCTCACAACACTCATCAATCAAATGTTGAGGGGGAAGACACTTGTTTTTTTAAGGAGAGCACCTTTTAAAGTGGAGAATGAAAACAGCCATGTTATGAGCAAAAAATCATGGCATAGGTAAATGAAGACATTGCCAAAACTTACAAAAATCCTAATGTCATGCACAATGACTAAGCCTTGTTGATTATTACAAGTAAGCATTACCACTACTCATAGAGTCCTACATACTTTTGGCAAATTGTTTATGTGAAAAATAAGATACAGCAATACAAAAGTATACAATTAATCTATGGCTTCTGAAACTGTAACAACTCTGCAGGATTTCAGTGTACCACTACTGGAGTCGGAAGAAAGAATGAAGAACATCTGTGTTCTGGAAACGCAGAAAACGTTTGATGTAAATGCAGACAAATGCAGGGGTTGGTAAGGTCCCTGCTGAAATCTCATTTTAACAACAACAAAGTAGCAGGCTACCTCTGCACCGAGATCAGATGATAACACCACAAGCTGAAAGTGTTTGTAGCAAATGTGAAGTACAAAATATTTATTTCCTTCCTCCAACAGTTCTGAGTTTTTATTAGCATTCTCTGTGTCTGAGATTTTATTTCTTTATTTTTGTAAGATACCTTCAGCTGGATTAAGTATAATGCTGGTGAATACTTTTCTTTATAACTCCTCATTTATTTTTTATTTTGCTTTTCTAGACTAGCAGTTCAAGAATATTTTCAGTGCTGAGCTGCCCTACTGGAAATCTGTCCTGCCTGCAGTTAAGTGACACAGTAGTAGTTTCTTCATCCTGTACCCTGCTCCTTTCCTTAAGGAAAATCAACTTTTTAGCGCATATCTAACAGGTACCAAAGGCTTAATCACTTTGTTAATGTCCCTAAGTCCCTGTGAAACTAACTCTTTGTTGTTTTACAAATAAAACAAAAAAAGCAAGGGTGACCCTTGCATCAAACACATTTTGAGTCAGTATTTTGGATCACAATGTTCTGTTTCGGCAAAATTTATTGTTCTGCTCCTTTTAAATTTTTTGCATCCCCAGCATCTCTGGATAAATTTCAGACACTCAAGCATCAGCATCTGGATTATTCATGGAAATGTTCAGGCTTTAAATCTGAGCTAACATTCTTCCCTTTATTCTCAACGGCACCCAGGTTGGTCTCCAGAAATGTCAAAAAGTGGGAGACTGATTCTGATCATCTAGAACTAAATTTCACCTTATCATTTCCTGTCTTCACTCTGTCTGAATTAATCTTTTAAAGGAGAAGATTTATGCAGTCATCTGGATTTCAAAGAACAATGAATGAAATGTGCCTTCTTACTCAATTTTTTTTAATGCATGGAAATCCTTGATTTTCTGTACCTTTTCTATGCATTAATATTTTTGTGAGTGATTTAAAATACTTTTACATCAAGAGCAGAATTAACATAATAGGAATTCCTATAAAACTCCTATATAAGAATCTTCAGAAACCAAGAGGGTTACTTATTGATTCTACTATGCTCTTAACAAAACATTTATTGAAGTATTTAGTAGGAATACTCCCATCTTATGGGGGTTTTTTTTGCTATTAAAATAACAGCTTCGTAATTTAAACCTCAGACAAACCTGCAGTGATAAACCTTTTCCCTTTTGCAACTGTACTGCAAAAAACCCCACCCCGGTAGCATAGTCCCTGTTATATGAGAAAATGTCTGTGAAGAGACAGGTGTCCAAAACAAGGACTAGGCTTTTTCTGTTGAACTCCAAAAGAAACTTTAAATGCTGTACTTTGCAACATAGTACATATTTTACTCATATACATTTTTTATTGATTTATGCTCTTTATTTTGCTGAAGTTCACCTGTTGCTGAAACAGATTGCTCATATGAATAAAAAGAAAGAGTCACTACAGCTATGCTTATTTCCCTAAGATAGTATTAAGAATAATGCCATGTGTTGGAAAACGTTTTTGGAAGTCAGATGAATCTATAGTTTTCCATTATGATTGGTAGAGGCTAATAGGATGCTTGACTTTATTTCCTATATTTGCATATTTTCTATTGTATACAATATGCAAGAGGATTTTATTATTTATTTATAATACAGTGGTTTTATTTTGTCTTTCATAGGGCTAAAGGATTCATTAAGGAAGATACAGGGCAGTACAATTCACGTAGCAAAAATTGTTTTAATTTATGCAATTTCCTGTATTAAGTATGAATCTAATAGAAAGTAGGAATCTGATAGTTTGGGATCTGAAATTGGATTTGTATTTGGGCAATTTGCTCTGTTTGATGGTGCATTCAGTATTTTCACTAATTCCACTGAAACAAAGGGGACTCGTGCTCCCAAGCTTTCGAACTCCCACACATTCTGCACAGAACTTATCTATACACATATAGAATATAAGTATAAAAGTATATATATATATAGTATATAAGTATATAAGTCTACCGTGCTATCACCTTTTGAATTCTGAATTTCCTGCATAGTTAAAATAGCTAAAATAATTTTGATATATAGTTTTTGCATATTTTATCACCACAAAGTGTTATTACAAAAATATAAAGAAACTTCAATGGTGGGAAGAGAAAATGGCTTTTTATATTAGGGAAGCCAACTTTGCCTCAAAGGGAGGTTTGCTGTCTTGAGGGGCCTCAAAGCAGTGACTTCCTAACATTTATATAATAAATTTTCCTCTCCTTTAAACAACAATAGTTTGAAATTTTCTGTGAACATAGGCACCAGTGTTCTATGAAGATGCATGAAAAGGCACGTCAGGCACTCTTAATTAGAAATAATGTGGGGTTTCATGCTTAAGTCAAGAGTTTTTTCTTAGGTCAGGAAACTCCCCAGACAGTGAGCGTCCACATGACCAATTTCTCCAGCAAAGCCATTTCATCCGTAACCACAGCATGTAAGTAGCCAGTGTCCCCCCAAAATGACCACTCGCTTTGGGAGGTGACACAAAAGGGTCTGCCAGTTGGCATGTCCCTGAGAAGGATGCCTTAGTGAGCTCCCTAAAGAATCCTGATGTTCACTTCACACTCTTGGCTAGCTGAAGCACCTGAGAGTGGTCTGGGAGCAGACCAGCCGTTGCACACCTTTGTATCCAGGAATGAAACAGCCCTTCTGTTTTTAATCACAGCATTCTTGAAACCAAAATACACAGTTATCCTAACTCAGTAACACAGATGATTTCACTGGTAAAAGGCCTAACTAACTACTGTTTACTCTGTGCTATAAAATCAAACCCAGTCTTCTATGCCTCTTTCTTACAGTCTATGTAATAAAGCTCAGAGACATTATTTAATACCTCACCTGCTTTATTACACGGTATTTCCTGTGGAAGAACGCAAATGAGTCAAGCTCAGAAAATAAGCATTGCCATACTGCCTGGGGAGGCACATAACATTTCCGCAGATGACTTGATTATCAGCAAATTAGCACCAACAGAACAAATGGCAGCAATTCAGGTGTTACTGAAAGTGTTTCCAGAAAATGCCACAAATGGAGAAGTAAAGGAAGAAAAAAAGCAGGTATTTGTCACCTATGCAACAAGGGTTATCTTTGAATAAAAAATTACTCGAAGGAGCTAGAGATTAGAATTTGAATAGGCTACAAGCTTTAGAAACAATCAATTTTTATACCAACATATTCAAGCGGAAAATGAAGGGAAGAAATCTTGTTCCCTACAAATTCTAAACTCACTGTTATTTCATTTTCTGTTATCTGTTCTTGTCCAAAATAGTGTCTGTTATCAAATTGTTTCAATTGTTCTAAAGATTACTATACAGTAAAACTTTTATCCACATTAAAGGAACAGTGATTCAGATGCCTAGTGTTAGAAATGCCAAAATTTCACAGGTCTGAGCTACACGAGGAGACAAAGAGGTTCCTACTGCTTTTATCAATCATTTTTCCCAGAAATAAAGGCATAAGTTCCTAAAAAGTGGTTATCCATAAAGCCTTTATAACAAAATGTTACTGTGATCTCATTTTTAAGACCATCCAAATGAAGAAAAATAACAATAATTAAACAATTATTAAATTGGTTAATTTAACAATTAAACAACAATTTAACAAATACTAATTAAACAATAATTAAAACCAATACTTAATTATTTTAAATTATTCATGACTGGATGTGAATGGATGTGAATACAAAAAGGAAAATGTACTAGCAAACTGACAAACTACTTAAAATGTTTCTATCGCTATTAACTGTTTTCACAGTAATTGTTTAAAGCAACTAATGCCCAACAGGCTCCATAACATTCTTTCCCAGAACAGACTTCTGAAATATATATCTCAAATCTCTGTTCAGTAGGAGAACCCTATAGCTCTATACTATACCCTATAGCAATAGACCCTATAGCTGTCCTGCAGACCATGGTTTGGGGGGCAGTGGCAGTGCAATGCTAAATAGCTTTACAGAGACTGGAACACCAGTTGTTAGATTTGATGCTTTGAAGAGCTCTTTCCC
>NW_010516753.1:17339-24073 GCF_000687285.1 Phaethon lepturus
CTCTCTTGTTTTCCCTCTGGGTATAACTAAGGCTTATCTTAGGTAAGCCTAAGAGGCTGTCATTAATCATGTTTTTAATCTATTCTTAGTAATTATAAAAAACTGTTACATTCCTTTACAATTTTACAAACCCTAGAAGGGTCTGAGACGTCGTTTTTTTTTAACTGATAAACTACATAAATGACCAAACTAGGAACAGATTGCATAGATCCTAATTCAGGATCTGATGTAGCAGAATATCTGCATCCTTAACAAAAAGGACATGAATCACACAGACTTCTTACACTCCTACAGTTAAATACATGTAAAGCTTACATGCTCCACTGGATCTGGGACATAATTTCTGAATTATGTGAAAATGTAATACTGAGTTGTATTAAAGCTCAGTTATACTGACACTTGCTTTTGAGGTGGTAAAGTTCTACAAAACTGTTCAGGAGGGTGGAAAAAGGATTAGCTGAAAATTACTTCACCACTTCCTTGTGAACTCAGCTGCTGTTCTTTCAAAATCCTGTTTTACTTCAATTTCAGAAACATTTCAGCAAATTAACCCACAACAAAATACAAACCTGATAGGTAGTAACCGATAAAATAGGATGGTGTCGGATTGGAGATATTTCAGACATCTTCAAAAACTTCTCCATAATTTTGTGAACTAAGACGGAAAAAAGGTAGGGACCATATGCTAAGTCCAGGTGACTGTGCAGCTAATGTCATTACTCACAGACGCAGGGTACTATGAAGTGTTAACAAATTACACTTCACAAGGTGTGCCCAGTCTCATGTCAAAATGCAAGATTATATCTGTGAGTGAAAGTGCAGAGAGAATGTTTAAGTTAATCTAGATAATTCCTTTTTGTGTTGCACACCGAAATAGTACTTCTGTTGAATTTTATTGTACCAAATAAGCTGTATGGGAATGGCTAGCTTTGAAGCTATGGAACGTCTAGCTATTTGAATGGATAGCTGAAACCAGGACACCTACACACTGCTTTAAAATTGCTATAATGGCAACTAGTGTCTCAAAGCCAATATACAAAGTTATTTAACGTCTGGCTACATAGACAAATAAATACATTTTGCAGGAAATCAATAGGTATCTCATGAGTTTAGACACTGTCTGTGGTTTATGACATTGAATTAATTACTGAAGTTTATACATATATCTAAACACATTATTTTTTTCTGCTCACAGAGTCCTACAAGGTTATGAATCATTTTAAGGGAGGACAAAACAGGTGAAAGAACACTTGAATTCTGTAAAAACAGAGGATATGGGGTAACAGTATCCTGTTTTTCTTCCTGGGTACCTCAAACTGAGACTTGAATGTGGAGATGAATGCAAGCTTGCCCTTCCTCACCCACACCTCTGTATGTGGTTCCTGCTTCCTCATTCTTTGTCTTGATGGAGGTTGTCACAGACTTGTTTTAAATCATACATACACAGTATAAACATTATTAAGGAGATAAATAAATCTATTATCTACTGGAGACATGAGATTGTATGCTTCTAAATATGGCTGCAATCACAGAAATTGGACAGATTACATTTATTTTCAAAATACATAGAATCGTAGAATTGGTTGGGTTGGAAGGGACCTTTAAAAGGTCATCCAGTCCAATCCTCTTGCAATGATCAGGGATATCTTCAACTAGATCAGGTTGCTCAGAGCCCCGTCCAACCTGACCTGGAGTGTTTCCAGCGATGGGGCATCTACCATCTCTCTGGGCAACCTGTGCCAGTGCTTCACCACCCTCATTGTGAAAAATTTCTTCTTTAGGTCTACTCTAAATTTACCCTCTTTTAGTTTAAAACCATTACCCCTTGTCCTATTGCAACAGGCCCTGCTAAAAAGTCTGTCCCCATCTTTCTTAGAAGCCCCCTTTAAGTACTGGAAGGCTGCAATAAGGTCTCCCCGGAGCCTTCTCTTCTCCAGGCTGAACCACCTCAACTCTCTCAGCCTTAAAGACAAAAAAAAAAATCATAATATTCAATGATACAAGTTAGAAATGTTAAGTTAGGAACAATGTCTAGAAAAGCTGCTAGTAAAAGAAACCTCTAACGTTCAGGGTGATACTATCAAGTATTGCTCAGCAAATCAGGAATTCAACAAGTGTATCTCAGGGAACAAATCTAGCAAAATCTGCAGGTGGGTCTGTTGCAAGATAAATGCCAGTAACAGCCTCCCATTTTACTCCTGGTTTTGCAGCTTTGTCAAAGGAGTTGACCTTTAAGTAATGTACAGAATATACACAGGCAATATATCAAAATAAACAGATTTCCTGTTTTTAACACATGACATTTAAATATTCTTTTTATTGAACAATTTATAAAACTTTTACAGAATACTAAAAATTGTGGAGACTTTAAAAATGTTAATCTTACAATTAACAGTCAGGGACATACTTTCCTTGCACATGCAAGACACTGATATTCCAAACCTATCACTATGAACTTTACAGTAATAGACAACCATCTGCCTTCATGCTAAAGCAGAAGCACTACGTTTTTCCACTCACATGTAGGGATTTCGCAATGAAGTGTATATAACAGCTTAACTAAGAAAGAGTTGTTTCTTGGAGGAAAGAATGATACATTTCACATTAAAGTCAAAAAGCTTATTTACCCAGAAGGGAAAAAGAAAAAAAAGTAGCTAAGAGTACACCATCTACCTACCATTCACTGTATTTTCTACCTACACAATCCTCCCTTTCTATTGTATGACCTAGCACTCACTGCTCAGTAATAAAGATTAAATTTACACTGGCGGCAAATTTTCTATGCTCCATTTAAAGTTAAGAGTTTTTAAAACAAAGATTGTAGCAACTTCTCATTTCCAGATTACTTTGGTAATTTCTAGTTAAAAAAAAAAGGGAAGTACTGAAAGCAGTGTTAAAGGGAACTGAGGCCTCACATGGTTGCCTGTATATGCTTTAGATTAAATCCTCACTTTGTTTATTTTGGTATATATCCTGCGTTGATATCTTCAATTTGACTTCAGCAAATACACCCATTCATATCCAAAATGTCCTGATCCCTTAGAAAAATGGAGATAGATTTCCACTTTTCAAAATAGTCATTTAAGGACATTTCAGATTTCAGAGGTATCTGATTATTTAGAGGCAATACACTATGTATTTAAATAAATTGGCTTGGCCTTATGTATCCATAATGACACTTAGGACTTGAACATATTTCTTGTAAGGGCAGAACAAGCTGCTGGAGTTTATTAGTCAAGGAGCAATCAAACTTGAAAATGCAATATTGCATATAATAACAGGCTATCAAGTTAAACCATGTAACTGAGATAATGACATTCACTTGCTTTCACTCGAGAAGATAGTTTTATATGCTGTCAGAAATATGCGGTTGTTACTAAGAAACTAAGTTGTATATCTTAACCTAGATATGAAATAAGTGAATGCACATGTTCCAACGAAGCCAGGATGCCTACACAGAGTTTGTATATAAGACCTTGCGGTATGCCATGTTGACTGTTACTGCGCAAGTTGAGTGTATGATATATTTTCTTGCTGAAATGTAGTTAATGGTAGGTACAAGATAGGTCACTAAGATGATTAATAAGTACATATTACTGAAATGTACAGGTATAGGTTACATTATAATTAAAACAAGATCAAAGCTATCTTTAAGGAGTCAAGAGACAATTTCCTTGACTGGAACAAAATTTCTGGATTGCATACATGTTAATTTACTTTCTTCTTTGCAAGGTCTATAGCAAACAATCATAAGATGATTACAGATGCCCTTATCTCCTCTAACTATGAGTTCTCTCCAGACTCCTTGAAGAACTGATCCCTGCATGTCAAAGGTTTATAATGATAGCTCAGTTGAGCAATTTCTGGTCTCACTACACTAAATTATCAATCTCGTCGAAATTTTAAGATTAAATAAAATCACATTATGCTTCAGCTACTTTGCAGCTGCTAAATACTGAAATTTTAAGATTAAATAAAATCACGCTATGCTTCAGCTACTTTGCAGCTGCTAAATACAGGATGCATCAAATTTGATCCGGATCTATATAAACATGCAATGTGACAGCGCATGCCCTGGTTGTAGCTGCCCCAGTGAGCTGCCGATGAGCCTGTCACCTACTGCAGCCCTGTCTGACCCGGGAGCGCTAAGCACGAAGCCGGGGGCTGTTCCCTGTGTCGATGGTGGGGTTGTAGAGGGTAAAAGCAGAGCTCTGTGAAAAGAGGAACTCTTTAATTCATCTTCTCCACACAAAGGGAAAAAAGAAGAGAAATGGTCTTCTTCCAGTGCCAGAGCTATTGAAAGACACCCTACGCAGAAAAATGGATCACTGTTAAAATCGAAATGGTCTTCTTCCAGTGCCAGAGCTATTAAAAGACATCCTACGCAGAAAAATGGATCACTGTTAAAATCTCATCATCAAGCATGACTGCAAGCATCAGCAAAGCAAATTTTTGAAAAAAAGAAAAATTATTTCATGGGAACTAGACATTCAACCCTTAAAAGGGTGATATGATTATACAGCTGAGGTTATATTCTCAAAAGAAGCCACTTGTTTCAGGGTTTTTTTAAAAGCTTGCCTGTTGATTTTATTGAATGGAATAGTTACCAGGGTGTGTAACGTAGAATTCTTCAGTCCTAATCACCAGAGGTTTGGTTACAACTGCGACTTATTGTAGCAGTCCCCTGTTTTTAATTTCCTCTTCAGATAGTCATAGTTTAGTTATAATTTCACACATGATTTTTGAAACAAAGTCACAGACAGAGAGAGAAGGGGATCACTTCATTTACACGAGGAAGATAAATATGTGAAATTCCCTTTGAAATGTAGTTGGAAGACAGTCAACTCATCCCATTGAATGAACTCAGCAGGCCTGTACTGGTTAAGATTCAAAAGAGGAAATGGTTTAGGATGATGTATTTTTGAACGAGCAACTCAAAAACAGTTGTTTTAGTCAATGGACTGAAAGGTACTTCTACCAAAGTCTGTGGCACAGGAAGGTAAGTACTCAGCCCAGATAATATGATTGAAACATAGATTATGTCATTTTTCATTAAAAACACCAAACCATAGAAGACTTCTGGAGACTGACAGACCAACTGGAAGGTAAGACTAGGTCAGAAGGCAGCAGCAATCAGACACTGGTAGAAGGCACAAGTGGAGTCCAGACAAGGTGCCAACAGAGTGGTTTTGCATACACGCTGATATACCCTGTTACCACAGGATGTCTATCAAACTCCTGCTTAAATTTAATGTCGCTTATTCCTGGCATAACCCTTGGAAAAGTCAAAACCAGCTCCCATCCAAAATATTGCAGATGATGCTGATACAAAGGATGCCAACTGCATTCTTTGGAACATGAAAGGGAAGTCTGGCACATAAAAAGTATGTAAGTATGTAAGACAATTTATTGAAATACTGGAAATACTTAATTGAAACACACACTGGATGGTAACTAAATCTGTTATCTTTGAAGGAAACATGTATTTTTTTGGTTCCAAGAATTTACGGTGCAGTCTGCACAGCTGCCATGTATCGAAAGCAAGTGCAAACAGTATGCCCAGATATCAAATGCATAGGAGATATTCACAGAATCCAATTTATACTACTGACAATTTGAAAATATATGACTTAATTTATTATAAACTTGGGAAAGGCTGAAAGGTAAAATATTCTTTGACATCTAAGTAACACACTACAATTAGTTGTTTTTTTTTTTTAAATCAGTCATTGATTGCTTTCACACATAGTGAGTGCAATGACCTACTTTCACACAGTAATACAAGGTGATATTAGCTCAGGTACACTGTCAGTCTGGCAAGGGCATTTTTAACTCTAGTTGCCCGTATTTCATACTATGGGAAGTTCATTAGGAGGACGTTTATATAACCATAATCTAAACAATTTTTTTCTTCTTTTCCTGTACGCCAGTAAAGCCCTTTAATACTATGAGAATTATCCACTGCCATTTATAGCCTGCTGTACCTTAAAAGCTAAAACTGTTTTTGAAGGCAGCTATAAAATCTGTCATAAAAAAGAACTTTCTGAAAAGCAGTAATGCAAAATAATTACAAACAGAAACCCTACCAGTTATTGATCAGTTTGTCTTATGGCTTTGATAAATTTTACAAAGAAACCAAAATTAATAATAATTAAACAATAATTATTATTAAATATTAAAATTAAATTATTTAATTTGAATTAATAATTCAAAGAATTAATTTTTATTCAAATGCTAATTAAAATATGTTCATTGGGCTAATTTGTGCTTTATGAGTAACAGCAGTACAATAGAAGTACAAATGGGCTACAGGGTGAAAAAAGCCTTTTGCAAAAAAGGACCAGGCACAACGGTGAAAAAAGAACAAGCGGTAGAAATGGAAAACATATAATCTTTTGGGAAAATCTATTCCTTATTTTCATAAATTAACTTTCTTCTGCCCCCGAAATACTATGTTGCATAACATGCGTTAATACTGCACACAACAATTTGCACAAATAATACAATATATTTTTTTCATTAACTCAAGCCTGCAACACTTACTAGTGTGCCTGACTGATATCACCTATCTTATGCTGCAAATAAGCATTATTCTAAATACCTCCGTGAACCTACTCCTGGGTTACCAACAGTAGCTGGGAAGAAAAGCAGAGAAACGTGATGATCATTACATCTTCCCCTTTTCCTGCTCCAAAGAAGCATAAGACTTGCATTTCACAATTATATAGGGAAAG
>NW_010516753.1:24104-56601 GCF_000687285.1 Phaethon lepturus
GAAGCGACCAGTGAAGCGTAGTGGGCAGTCGCACTGAAACGAGGTGGCCCCAGTAGGCAGAGCGAGAGGATGACAAGTCCCTCCGTTATGGCACAGTCCTTCCTGGCATACAGACAGCAATTCGGGGGAAATCGGAGAGGGCAGAACAGGCTTAGGCAACTCAGGCACATCAGAAGAAATCATAGGGAAAGCTGTTGACAAAGATGTGGGCACAGGAATCCTGAAAGGAGAGAGACAACATATCAGAACAAAAAAATCACGAGACTAAATTTTTGCCACTACACTTCAGCTTAATTTAAAAACATCAGGGTTTTTTGTTTAGAAATTCAGATTAAATTTAAGAAAATGCAAGTACATTAGTAATTTACAAATCAAGTCCCCATCCTGAAATCTAGCAAAAAACCAATGGAGGTATTTTTCCCTGTGAGGGAGCAAGATATAACCTCCATACATACAGCACAGTTTGTATGTGCTTTCATAATTCCTTTTCAGTGATGTCAACAACGGAGTGATAAATAAATACAGGTTTGTATTATTAAATATTTTATTGTTTGAAGTTACCAAACCTCATACGGCTGTTCCAGAAGACGTGACTTCCATACAAGTAGATTAAGCACACACATGCAGAAGGAAAACGCTGTGGGACAGCAATACGGTATCTTTTAATTCATAGAAATAACTGGGGGGTGGGGAAGAGAAAGGGACATGTTTCTGTTTTCATTCTTCCCCATAAATTTTCTTGTTTAGAATGACATTCTCTCTTCTCAATTTTTGAGCTCTTACATTAACTACAGAACTGTTGTGGTTTAGCCCCAGCCAGCAACTACGCCCCACGCAGCCACTCGCTCACTCCCCCAAAGTGGGACAGGGGAGAGAATCAGAAGAGTAAAAGTGAGAAAACTCATGGTTTGAGATAAAGACAGTTTAACAGGTAAAGCAAAAGCCGCGCACACAAGCAAAGCAAAACAAGGAATTCATTCACCACTCCCCATGGGCAGGCAGGTGTTCAGCCATCTCCAGAAAAGCAGGGCTCCAGCACATGTAATGGTTTTATTAGGAAGACAGACACCATCACTCTAAATGTCCCTCCACCCCTTCTTTCTTCTTCATCCCAGCTTTATATACCGAGTATGACATCATATGGTATGGAATATCCCTTTGGCCAGCCTGGGTCAGCTGTCCCGGCTGTGTCCCCTCCCAGCTCCCCGTGCACCCCCAGCCTGCTCGCTGCAGCCCAGCACAAGAAGCTGGACTGTCCTTGACTGCTCAGCAACAACCCAAAACATCAGCACGTTATCAACAGTTTCTCATCCCAAATCCAAACCATAGCCTCACACTGGCTTCTGTGAAGAAAACTGACTCTAGCCCAGCTGAAACCAGGACATATGTTAATCAGTTGCCTCCTTTTTAATTATTTCCTACCTCAAAGTTGTTAGAAATTAGTTAGCAATACCACTTGTTTGTCCCAATTATCAGCTCTGTTTATTATTGCTTTTTGTTTTACCCAGAGAGCCAAACCTGTGACTCACTCAAACTGTACAAATTTAAAGCTACTGATTTACCAACCAGAAAAACTTATGTGCATCACACAAATTACTATGATGAGGGGAAAACAAAAAGCATCAATTCACAAGAAGATTCATGTCTATTTAATAAGCTTGCACAATTAAAAAAAACAGTTTTCATTAAATTTTACATTAGACAGGCATTCTTCACATTTATCTAATGTGGCATTTTTCTTTCATTTTATGAAGTTCAAAAGGTCCTACTTTTTCTCCAGAAAGCAATATCTAATTCTGAAATTTGGCACCAGTAATCTAATAAAATACCTTACTATTTTTATTTCATTGGCAATTTAACATTTCTGAATATTCCTCTTATGTCTTAATGTTGTGCAAAAATAAAAAAATCATTAGCGAAAGGAAGACTAGGTTGAACTGAAATGTCACTAACATTTTGGCCAAAAAACCCCATAGCAAATAATAGAAATTAAATACTTCATACAATGGTTTTTAGGCATCACAGCCAGTGAAAATCAGCATATTGGCAATGTGTTAAACATCAGCAGCCAACTTCTTACTTATTCTGGTGAAAATGGTGGTATAAACCCGCTTCACAAAAAATATAATTTAAAAAATCATATATTGGCCCCTGTTGCACCTTCACCTCTCTTCTTGTCACCTGCTTTTGTAGAAGTGAAAACTTCTGCTTCACCATCTCGCAGAGGTTGGAGTATGTCTTAAAAAGAAACATTTGAAAGGGATGAGGCATCATGAGAATAGAGTGTGTCTGCAGAAGCAAGATGGATGGGGAGATAGTGGTGTGATGGGACACCTTCAGTGTCACTTTGCATTCGCCACTCCAGGCATCTGTCTCAAATCTAGCTTCCAAATTTTTTATATATCCCGTTTAGTCAGGACAATCTCAAAAAATTATTTTAATAATTTACTTTTTGGAATCCATGTTTTACAAAGTAACAATAAACTTCATAATGATCTGAAGGAAAACAATATAACGCATGGGCATCGGACCAGGTAACCTTTAAAGATCCCTTCCAACCCAAAGACTGTGATTCTATGATCCCAAGTAATTATGTTTAAAACACACTATTGAAAAATTGGTACTCTGAATTATGAATACAGCACTTGTACAAAAACAATGATACATGTGGAGAGGCAGGTAGGAAGGAAAAGCAGCTGGACAGAGGAAGGATAGAAATAATTCAGGACATTGTAAATACCTACAGGGACCCAGAGAAAGGCACAATAACTGAGAAAGGAGTGGAGCCTGGGAAAGAACAACAGGGACACTGGTCTTACGTAACAGCAAACAGGAGATGCGCAGAGCAATAATCATAAGGGAAGCATTAAAAGGGGATAGTGCAGCAGGGACTCAGACCGCATCCAAAATATAAGATAGCCAAAACACACACACTATGGTGGTTAGAAATGAGGACACAGGGATTTCAAGGCAGTTAAAAGCTATCCACTTTATATGAGAGAAAAGCATCCAAAAAGATAGCAGAGAACAAGAAAGCTGAAAATAAATCCCTAAAAGATTTTGGAGGCTGAGGACTTACTGATAAGAGGCTTGGAATTTTAAGAAAATAAGTGACTTCTTGTTTATTCCTATTTACATGAATAGAATAATAACATTTCCATTTCTATGAATAGAATTACAAAAAATAAATTGCTGGGTTTAAAACCATCCTTTTCTCCTAAGGAAAATAACTAACATGATCTTCATATGGGCTGTTCCACCCAGAGCAGCATTAAGAGAGCACCAACATGTGTGTTATCTTCTACCAGGCTAGCACAGCACATTAAAAATGCCTAGTCACCTGCTGCTGAGATTATAGTCACTGATTAAAAAAAAAATTAAAAACTTCATTTTCTCCCCAAACACAAACTAAATGTTTCAGAAACTCTGAACTAATAGTAGGCTTACATAAAGAATAAGACATTTACAGGAGAAATTTACTGGGACGTGTTACTGGGATTTGGGGTTGATTTTTTTGTTCGTTCTGAAAAAAAAGGGCAACAAAAACTAAATAAAACTTGCGGAAGAATCAGGGTGTAAACTAAGCTCTCACTACTAGTTATTAGAAAGACCATTTCTCTAATGACAGATAATCCTATAGATGACCACTGCAAAATTTATTCTTCTGAATCTGCTCACAGCTACCGTCAGAGGTAAAATGCTGAATGAGAGGGATATCTGCCTGACTGGCAAATTACACGTTCTTGTGTCCACTGGAAGCACTGATTTCCAGCCGTGGAAGTTTCACATCCCCTTTCTGATGGGAAGCTACTGTTTTTTCTCTAAAACAGAATCACAGGAGTGTGCTTCAAATGAAATTTCAGGAGCGCAAGTAATTCAGCCTCGCTTCGTTTTTTAGTTGACGTTCTAATCCATGGGGAAGGAAGAAAGAAAGGAAAGCTCCTCGGCAGGTTGATTTCTCCCTGCTTCATTTGCTAGTCTTTTGCGGGTGTCAGCCTTTGCAGTGCTGTTCTGGATGTTTTGCTTCTCGATGGTGCCTGACTGCCGAGGTGCCAGCACGGCTGCCAGGCGCCCTGCAGCTCGCTGCCTTACTACAAAAGCGGAGAAGAATCTGCCCGGGCTGGTTAGCGAGGCAAACATCTGCCGCCGCGCTCACAAGCCATTCAAGCTGCTGCTGTGAATAAGTAATGACCTTGGCTCAACGCAGATTAACTAAAAAATTTATTTGAATAAAGGGCTGGGAAGTGTTTAAAGTAATTTAGCAATTGAGGAGTTAGAAGTTTTGACAGAGTGTAACAACAATAAATCAGGAAGAACTTGATTCACTGATACTACACAACAAGACCACAATTTTCTGGTTTTTTTTCTTTTCAGTTTCCCAGCCTGTCACTGCCTCTCAGGTCAATAATGCACACAAAGATTTTCTACCTTGCTGCAAGCATCAACACATTGTTTTTAATCTTAAAATGAGCTCAAACAGCTGAGTTTGAGAGGCCTGTAACCTTGTGTTTCATAGCTGAGTGCATGTAAGTTTGAAATGCTTGTCTAAAAATAGATGTTAGCGCAATTTGAAGTTTTGTTTGTTTTATATTACATTCTTTGCCTCTCAAGGAGATGTAGAACAACCGAATGGCAGGGATATAGTGCGCAGGGAAAATATTCAATGTTATGTTGTTAAAACAAAAGCACATAAAGCTTAACCCAACCGTGCTTCCCGCTCCCCTGTGCTCTCCTTCTCTTTTCAGAAAGAGCCCTAAACTGCCAGTGTGTGGAGTTAGAGGCACTGTGGATTAAGAAGGTAACAGAACATCTGGGAAGCCCTGGCTGCGCCCTGGCCAGGCAGGGCAGGGGCTCAGCCTCGCCGGCGCTGAGCTGGGTGTCACGAGCTTAACCCCTGTGCTGGGGCCAGCGACCGGGGCTGAGAGCTGGGGCTGTTCAGCCGGAGAAGAGAGGGCTCAGGGGGGTCTTGTCAATTTGTCAACACAAATTTAAGCGGAGGGGACGGGTAAAGACAGAGCCAGACTCTTCTTGCTGGTGGCCAGTGAAAGGACATGTGGCAATGGACACCCACTGAAATGCAAGAAATTCCACCTAAATATAAGAAAATCCACTTTTTTTTTTTCTCCCCACAGGGGTGATCTGTCTGTATAATGGACTCCACACTGAGATGTGCAAAGAGAGCAGACTTGGCCCCGAAGTAATTCATTATCAGGTTGCTGGCAGCCATGTCTGCAAAAGCACTCTGACATTTTTCCTGAAGCAGGCTGACGAGACATGCAGTGGCACAGGAGTCCCACTGATACGATAACATCTCCACTGCCCGTATCTTCTGGTACTTACGCACTTAACATTTTATTACTGGAGTAATGGATTTAGCCTTATCTGATATGAGTGTGATAAGGAAGTTTGTATTTTTAGCTTGTCAATAAAGTAATTTGTGCTGGGAAGCAACTGCTTTTATTTGCAATTTTCTTTGGTGGAGAAGTGTGTACATGCCATTTTTCTTAGGTTGTGACAGAATATTATTTTAAGCAAATGTTTTACATTTTGGAGCCAAAAGAAAGATTTTTCAAGGGCATTAGCATCCATGGTAGAATATAATTTCAAAACCTTATGAAACTGAAAACAACTACACTTCATGGAAATGTTGGTTTAAACAGGCATAAAAAACTAGCACCTTGCATGCAATTTGTCGAGAATGAAGAAAGCCTTTTACAGGCTGTTTATTTCACTGTTCACAGCCATGTCAAGAAGAATATTTTAAATGGCATTTCACTGATTTCAATGAATCTGCAGAACAGTGTATCTGTGCACTTATCCTGCTGGAGAAACCACTTAAATCACTTGACGCAATAATTGAGAAAACAATTTAAGAGATTACCAGGGAGGGATTCTTTTTGTTCAGCAGTTTATATCTGAATCTTATTTCCTCACCCATCCCAGTCTTTGTTTGATTTGGAAGGATCAGGTGTCTGTTTTCCTAATAGAGATGACTTATGATCAGGCATATCTTATTAAAAAATTCAATTCTCAATGTATGTTCCAGGCTATGAGCCCAGCTTCTCCCTCCTACTAGGCACAACATTTGGTAGCAGAACTCAGTGATACTGTAGTTGCAGCTTTCCGTTTAAAAATTCGCAGTTGGTATAACATCATTTGCAACTGCTTTTGCACACACAGCATCTCATTTAATGGTGCAAACTCTTAGCAATGCAAATAATATATTCGTTATACAATACAGCTGAGGATGTGAGAATGCAATTAACAGATATAATGAAGTTTATGAAAGCTTGGATTACAAATCCAAAGAAAAAACCATGAACTCCAGGATACACAGCAGTGTGAGATACAGGAAGAAATGTCAAGTATGGAAAGAGAGGTGAAAGAGGAAAGGAAAAAAAGGAAATACACATACTAAGAGGCATATTCCTGTTTTGTTTGCTTTAAAGCATGTAGATTCCTTAGACTTTGCAACAGATAAATAAGTTAATGTGACACAGAATTTGCAACAACAATACTTAATGTTGAAAGTGAAATAGGAAAAGCCTTCCTAAACAAGACATTAAACGAGCCTTCCTTAGATGATATTTGAAAAAAACCCTCTTTTAGTCCTTAAGTTTAGGACATGACAAATAATGGTTTTTCTGGAACTGAATTTCTGTACCAAATCCAGTCCTCTTTTTACTTGGCTTGCTTGCAGAAGTGAGCAAGCACTGAATCTCTCAGCTGTTCACAGTTTACTTTGGCTTGGTTTTGGTGCTTCATAGCCTTCCCCATCCTCCCTTTTAAGCCTCTCAACTTTCTATCATCCAAACACTAAACGCAAAAAAATGAGGGCTATCAAAACTACAGAGCACTGAGTGGACCAATGTGCAAATCTTAAACTTTCTGAAGTTTAAGCAAATCTCAAATCTATCTGAAATTCAGCTTTCTGTTTTACTTTCAGTCAATAGTCACAGTTAGAAAATCTCTTTCCAGTTTCATCTTAGCTGCTGTTTAGAAAAACAGCACTTGGAATGCCCGAGTACTGCATCTTTTTGTTGATTTATGCAACTGCTTTGTCTCTTGAAAGTAGTGATTTTGAATGGAAAAAAATACTTTCATTGCCACCTTGAAACTTCTCTCAGGAGATCAGAAATGTTTTTTTTTAACATGGCACTGTACTTGTCCTTCTGAAAAGCCTCTGTAAGATTAGAATATAACCATTCTGTCCTAGTCCAAAATGGCTGGGTAAATTGTACTGAGTAAACTGAGTTCCTGTTACAGAGATGGTGTGAGAGCTATCTAAAAAATCACAATTCCAGAATGGAGTCACTACTGTTTACCAAAGCTTCTATCTAGCTTCAAGGGCTAAAGACATTCTTCCACCTCTGTGATGACACCCATAATTTAGACTCCAAAATGGAAGAGCTACCTACGGCGTATTACTGCACAATGTGCCTGTGAGGCATAAAGGAGAATCACTTCTAGACCCTGAATATGCAACTGCATTCCTAAGTAATAATTAATCTCAGGCAAGACTTCCGCACTGTGATTCTTGGGACTGTAGTGGCCAGATCTTTGGTCTTTGCCCACACTGAAGATTCTCCAGATGGCTAGAGCCCTGCCTCGCCAAGAAAGAAAATTTAGTGCTTCAAGAGGTATATTAAAAAAACAATTGATACAGTAGAAAAATCCAAGTCTGTACTCAGATGAATATTCTAACCTAAGGCATGGGGAACCACATGTGAACACTTTTCCTATCTCCACTCAACCACACAGGACAGAATGGACCAAGGGACTGGTTTGGGGAGTTCTTACATCACTTCTGGTAGCGGACTCTCAAGTTTATAATTCCATCAATCTGAGAAAACAACTGAAGTCACATATCTGATAAACCAAAAGAGCGCTCTTACTGTTGATCTAAAAAATAAAAAGGGAAAGCAGATATGTACCACCATTGGGTATTTCTTGTACAGCATCATCTCAATTTCATCTGGGCATGCCCAGTATATCTTGCCCTCTGTGAGAGAGACTTATGGAGGATGAGTAGCAGCATTCTCAGACCCTAACAGGAGTGAGGGGGACTCTTAAGCAAATCAAGATGCTTCCAGAAATGCATGGAAAGGCACACTTTGGCAGGCTGGAACTTCATTGAACCCTGATTACATTACAGATAAAATGCAGTTCTGAGAGTACATATTTTGTTTTTAGGTGCCTCACATAAGAATAGTTTAGGCAGCTAAATGATTTTCACAGACGGAGTCCTTAATGTCTTCTTGCATTTGTTTTCCCATGTGCTGAAAATAGTTCTTGTCTACCTAATAGAAGTAGGGAAGGTCGACATTGCTTTATAAACATTAAGATTGCTGGATAAAAAGAATTTTGCTATTCAAAGACTGTGTGACTAGAGAGAGATGGGAATATAAAAAGGCACTCTGTATCACATACTATTGAAATTGCCATGAGAGCTGGCCTACAAGCAAGATGAGAGAGACATGTAAAAATTATTAATACAGAAAGAGTTAAAAACGTAGACTACTGTTATGTATTATCTAGTTGTTCTTCCAGACTTAATTTCTAATTATATCTTAAAGCTGGAGAATGGCTGGCATGCATAAACAGAAACATCATTTATTCATCAGTACTCTGGCATTTAATTAAAATATTACTGCATTCTTATTGAGTGCATAAGAAAGAATGTTGTAAATATGACAGATCAAAAAATCCTTGTGATATTAACAAAGAGAGTAAAAAAAAATACTTCTGAAAACTTTCTAAATACTACTTTACAAGGTAACAGATTAGGAACTGAAATCATAGGCCTTTATGTACAATTTTTCTATGAGGAAAAAATGATTTTACAGTCAATAAAGCATGTGTCACAGATGAGAGAGTAAAAAACAGCCCACAGTGGATCTGAGTACTGGGGTTTACTTAAGAACCAACAAGATTAGAGCTTTTATGCTGATTGATTATTTCACACACTCCTTCATGCCCTCACTCCACCCCCTGCCCTTCATGTTCACCAGGTCTCCACTTTCCTTCCCGGCAGGGGGGTTGCTGCTGGCCTGGGAAACTTGAGTGGAAAGTCATGTTGATTCACACTGAGACGCTGCTTGTAGTAACTGGTCTTGACTGTTACCAGCCACGGTCCCTGTACATCCCCTGGTATTCATCTCCATGCATCTGTCTCATCTGCAGTACCTTTCCCTCACTTCAGGATCTTTCCTCCAGCCTGGATGTTCACCTCCTTCTTTCCTGGCCCCCTTCTTTCGTCCGAGACCACATCTTTCTTTCAGGAGCTCTTATTTTTCAGCGCTAACTTTTCTCTCCAGAATGCCAGCACCCGTTTTCCCAATCAAAATAGCCTCTCTGTGCAGAAGCACAATGTGAGATCTCAGTCTCCTAAATGGTGCTTTTATCTCATGTCTCCTTATTAAATGGGTATGCTACTTTTGTTTGGTCCAAACATTACCAGAATTTACAACCACCTCATACTGATTGCAGCTATCAAATAGGAGGCTTCTGTTTGAGAATTCAAAAGTTCAATTTTGGATATTTGTGTGTGTGCACAATTATCTGCTGCCTCCTATTGTTTACTTTTTTTTTTCCCCCTAAAGCGGTATCATATTTTAGCGTGTCCTAACGTAAGAAGCAATGCTGGTAGATGTCTTTTCCTTCTTTCTCTTATTAGCATGAAATGTCCATAAGGGTATACTAAACAAAGTTATGTTCTTATTAATGGGATTTTCCTAAAGGAAAGTTATGAAATGCTGGAATATGGAATATTTTTCTTTTTTAGAATTGGAAAATGATTTGAATTTTGCCTACAATACGTTTTTGTAATGAGCACTCTCACTTTACTTGAGAGTGAACAAATAGTGTAACAATGACAATGACAGCAGCAACAAGAACAATCAATAACAAAGTAATTAACATGTTCAATACTTATGACCTCATTTTCAATCTCTTTTCAATTACAAATTCTCCAAGGCATCAAAATGCCACCCAACATAGCCTTTTCCCTCCTAACTATTTGAAGAAATTTCATCTGCCCATAAAACTCTTAGGACAGTATTCACTTTGTCAAACAATTATCTCCGTAAGGGTTTGGAAACCTGCCTGAGCAGATCACCTTGTTCCTCCATGGAGATGATCTATACGCAGAGAGAGGCATCTCCAGTTCATCCCACTGTAAGACAGGTGGACAGATATTTCTCCATTGACTACAGATGGAACTGAACAAATTAACTCTGATGAATGAGGAAAAATTCCAACTTCTACTCACTGTGCCACGCTTGAAATCATGCATGTTTTGATAATATAACTGAAAACCATCCCAAACCATTTGTAGGTATTCAAAACATCTGCTAAATGCATTCTCTATGAATCGCATACCTTTACAGCAAAGGATAGAGCTCACTTTACCCTGTTACGACCTAATGTGATTTTTCTAAACCTTTAAGCAATTTAAGTTTGCAATGAAGAAACTGATACAACTTTAACATTAGGAAGAGAATGTGAGTCTGGTTTAGCAAAATCTTAAAACATGGAGAGATAGTAACAGGCAACATTATCAAGACGGCATCTGAGAAGTCTTATTATTAGTGTGAACAACTGGAAGAAAAGCAAAACAATTCATGAACAAGAAATAAGGAGAGGAAACTCCAGATGCCTTGTCAGTGGATTTCTGTCTTTCCTTTCAACTTCCAGAACACTACTCAAAACTGTCTGCACAGGAATCAAGATCAAATGCAGAAGAAGAACAACATGCCACTGTGCTGCACTGAACTTCAATTTTGGTTAGGACTAGGAATAATTAAGGGGCTGTCTTTTCTCAACCGGCATTACTTAACAGAAAAATGCAAAAAGTAGATTATTCATACCCTCGCATCTTCTTATCAGCTCAAAGGCTGTGGCATGGCAAGATCATAGGGAGGCAGAGAACATCTTACAGTGAAAGCACATTATATTGAAATTATCAGGTGGTCAATCTGTTTGAGAGTAACATTTGAATAAGCCTATTGAACCTAAGAGCATTTGGTTACCTTAAACACTACTGGAACCTAAATACTATGTCATTGGAGGTGTAAGTTCCTGGTTATGATTTGGGACTAGGCAATACAGTTGCCAAAAGTCATTGATCTTTCCAGCTGCAAAACAAGTTTGAAAGCAAGAGACAAAGAGAAACGTGAGACAAAACTGGGAAAATATACTCAATGACACAGTGAGTGAACACTTCTCATTGTTACCTTCAAATTACACTGTATTTTTCCACCATTCTTTCTTCAGTAACTTTAAGTCATGAAGAGCACATATATTTAAAGCATCAATATTAGTGGTTTAATGGAGTCATTATCTCAAAGCAGGTCAAATTTAAGGATATCAGCCAAATCCTCATCATCTGTCCTGTTTTCAGCTGGACTAGAGTTAATTTTCTTCACAGAAGCTAGTGTGAGGCTACGGTTTGGATTTGGGATGAGAAACTGTTGATAACGTGCTGATGTTTTAGGTTGTTGCTGAGCAGTCAAGGACAGTCCAGCTCCTCGTGCTGGGCTGCCAGCGAGCAGGCTGGGGGTGCACGGGGAGCTGGGAGGGGACACAGCCAGGACAGCTGACCCAGGCTGGCCAAAGGGATATTCCATACCATATGACATCAGTATATAAAGCTGGGACGAAGAAGAACAAAGGAGTGGAGGGACGTTCGGAGTAATAGCGTCTGTCTTCCCAAGAAACCATTACACGTGACGGAGCCCTGCTTTTCTGGAGATGGCTGAACACCTGCCTGCCCATGGGGAGTGGGGAATGGATTCCTTGTTTCGCTTTGCTTGTGTGCGCGGCTCTTGCTTTCCCTGTTAAACTGTCTTTATCTCAAACCATGAGTTTTCTCGCTTTTACCTTTCCGATTCTCTCCTCTGTGCCACCATGGAGGAGTGAGTGAGCAGCTGCGTGGGGCTTAGTTGCCAGCTGGGGCTAAACTATGACATCATCGTATCAACAAAACAAGCTTTTTATGAAAGCTGTAATCTGAACACAATCAGGAGGTTAAAATAAATGAGAGATTACTTTGTTGTGCTTACTTTCTTAATTTTCTTTAATTCTTCCTTTCTTTCTTCCTTTCCTTGTGAAAAATTCAGACAATTCATTTAGAATTCAAGATTCAAAACATCTAACCTTTTGTTTTAAATGATGAAAATAAATCCACAGCAAGTAGATTGTGCTTTGCCATTAGCAAAGGGCTTAGCAGGGCTTAGGAGGTACAAATACAACTTTTTCAGTACAAAATAATAAAGTCCCTTCAATTAGTAAATTTGATGAAAACCTGACAAAAGCTTAATTAGATGGCCACATTCCCAAATTAGAGAACTTACCTTACTCTGTTTATATTAGTAATTAACTCTGAAGGAAAAAAATATTTACTGTAAATAAAATTAATCTCACTTGCAACTTGAACCATCTTGACACTTAAGAGTTCTGAACTCTGGTGAATTTCTTTCATATACTTTAACTCAGTCAAGAGTATTTTATATCTTTTGGTTTATGAAATGGATTTTATAATTATTAAATGCTGGAAGCCAGTTATTGATGTCACATTTGTGTTTATAGTGCCCAGAAACTGAAGAGATCTAATCACTTCCCTTCATTTTCATTCAATACTTACTCATTTTTATAACATCAGTGAAATATGTTAGGCATTAGTTCCAAGAAATTATAACATTTTCAATTGGCTAATGTCATTTGACCTTCAGCCTTGCTCCTTACAGATGTAAAAATTTTATATTACATCTTATTTAAAGAAGGAATTTTTTTGACAGTTAAGAA
This sequence comes from Phaethon lepturus, assembly GCF_000687285.1. Classification (NCBI taxonomy): domain Eukaryota; kingdom Metazoa; phylum Chordata; class Aves; order Phaethontiformes; family Phaethontidae; genus Phaethon; species Phaethon lepturus. The sequence continues at coordinate 36,909 of NW_010516753.1, forward strand.
ATGCCAACTCACACTTTTATGTCAACTAGGACCTTGTATGAGTACTAGTAGTGCTGCATCTTCTTCTCCTATCTGCCTCTTTATTTCAGAGTGGGTGGAGAGAGGAAAAACGGGGAAATCTGGCTTCAGAAAGCTGGTCTGGAGGATGTATATCTCAACAAGTTCTTGCACAACATAGAGACAGGTGTTTTTTTGAAGTACAATTCATTTATGTTCCTGGTCTCTTTTGGACACTGCTTGCAATTTTAACAGCTCAGGCGTTTATGAGCTGAAATCTTTCCTTCTCCCCATATCTAGATAAATTAATTAAGGTTTCTACTATTGTTATGGCGAACCACTGCTTCCTTTAAACTTCAAAGCTTCAAAAGAAATCCTCAAACCCATAACTAATATTGTTCTTAGAAATTTACCAGTGACTTGAAAAAGATGTGAGTAGGAGCTGAAGGAGAGGACAACCCCGCCGAACTTATCTTTATATTATATGTGTGATTTTAAGTGAATTGTCAAAAATATGCATGAATACCTATTGCAGTTTTGCAGAGATGAAGCAGTAATTTCTGTATACTCTGAACATTCTACACACTACAGAATTTGATCTTGCGAGAGCCAGATTTTCTTTTTGTAACTATTCATTTTTAAGTTTGTAGTATATTCTGAATTGCTTATGCTTCTGTTTTCTGCTTTTCATATGCCAGTTTTTTGGAAGGAAAAAAAAAGATTTTTTATTCTCACAAATATATTAATCTCTTCTTGTTTTGTAGGTTAATTTTCTGAAGCATTTTCTCTTTATCCAAGAGCTGTGATTTCACTTTTAAAGAAGGAGGGAGGAAAAAGGAAAGGATGCAACAGGATGTAATGCTGTGCTTTTTCTCAATAGTTACTTCAACAAAGATCAAGTGTTTTAAAAAGTTATACCAGTGTTTCGAGGCTGCAGGGGGCACTGATGCACTGTATATCTACAGTACTGCAGAGCAAGAGTCAGACAGGATGATTAAACAGTCCTGTAAGTTACAGATACAGAAAAAACACATAAACTATTTATAATCAATTTAGATTTTGAGAAATTAGGTAATTGTAAAATATTTATATGAATTTTGGAGGGGAATTAATGTTTCTTTTACTGGTAAATATATTTGTTTTTCTGCTGCAATCAAGTAGTTGTAGGGATAAGACTGTTTTCTTAACTTTATAACCAAGGTCCCTTGAAGGGTGATATATCTCTCTAGTATTGCATTGCTTAATATTAAACCCTTAAACAAACAATCCCCATTCCCTGTAGAAAATAATATTTTGCTTATCGGCTCCCCAGAGAAGCCCGTTTATTGTGTATTGATAATAACTTGTTTATATATTAACCAGCCAATACAGATACTATCTGATTCACAGACTCATTTAAGTAAGAATGCATTATGGTAAGAATTAATTATATATTTTAAGAAATAATTATATGTTTTACCAGTTTATTTAATATGTTCTATTTTAGGACCTAAGAATGATGGCGTCTAAGACATAGAGATTTCCTGATAATAAGAATGTATGACAATTTCTCACTCAGCACCATATGGTAGACATGCAACCATGCCTGCATCATCTATTTTACATTCAGTACCACTTACTTATTCTTTAATTCCTTTATGCACATTTTTTTTTTTAATTTTTTTTTAATGCAGCTTACATCAGAGTTTCGTCTCTCCTGGTTTATCTCAGATCTTCAGATTTCCTGCAGTTACAACTGTACTAAGCCTAATAATTTATAGTTGTCTAGAGAATCCTTTCCAGTAAAACACACGATCTAATTTTAGCACAGCAATACGTGAAGAAGCCATCACTTCAATTGATGGTTTGTACCAATTATAGTCATTGTTACTGTTACAGCTTTTTTGGTTTATTACCAATTCAGATGTTCTGGTTACAGCTTTCAGCCATTGGTTCTAACACGCTGGTCTCTGCTGAGCTAAAGAAATCTCCGTGCCCAGTGTTTCTCCTCATAAAACATACATGCTATCTTCGTATACAACTATAATCGGGTCAGTCATATTTTAGAAGAAAAATGAAGAGACTGAATTCCTAAAGTATCTTTCTGCATACCTTTTTTTAAAAAAATATCATCAATTTCTTTGAGGATTTTTTTAATTATACCTTTCCTCTTTCGTACTTTTTAGGTACTGCTCCAGTGCACACCAGTATACCATGAAATACAGTACAAACAATATCACAATCAATAGCGTACACAGAAATGGTTTTCCTACTTTCTTGTTCAGACACACAGAAATCACATTTATTATTTTGCTCCAGAAGCTTATATTAAGTTGCTTGTCTACATTAAATAACAATAACTCTTCAGGACATTGTTCTTGCTTTGGGGTTTGACCTGTTTAAAGAAGAACTTCAAATATGAAGTTTTGTACAAAATTAATTTCAAAAAAGTTACTACATATTTCCTTTTTCAGGTTTTCCTTTTCTTATAATAATAAACCTGCAATGTTTGAACAATTTTAGAGGAATTGTATTTTATTGTAATGTCCTTTTATGAAGTTAATTGCATATTAATATATCAAATATTGATTTTTATGTTCACAATAGATATCACTCCAATGGACATCTTTTGGGTATCAATAATATAAGGGACATCATTAAAAAATCTGGTTTTAAAACTTGGATTCTTTATTAATTTTTAGATCTGAAATGGACAGTTGTTACTAAAAGTGCTCTGCCAAAGAGAAGCTCAAACCATATTCTCAATCGTAAAAAATGTTCGAAATATTTTTCAAAAAAGTGGAATATTATTTATGATAGATTTTATTTTCTATAAAAACATACAAGGTTTTGTGATGTTATTGATTGTTTCACTTTTAGCTTTGTTAAATGAGATTTGTACAAACACACAAATACTTTATAAATCATAAAGCCCTGTGGTCTATTCACTGACACAGTGAAGGACACAGAATGGATACCAGCCCAGAGCTGCTAGACAGAACACAACTGAACTTCCAAACTTTTCTCTTGACATTCTGGCTGTTAGCAGTTGAAGGCAACTCTTATGATTTCTTATTACTTCTGTATAAAAGTCAAAAGTGAATCTCAAAGGTGACAAAAGTCAAAGAGAAAGTATTATACTGATTGAAGCTTCCAGTAGGCAAACTATTCCTTTCAGTATGACTCTCATTCTTATTTATCCTATCCAATATGCCTCTCTTTACAATACCGTCTGGTATAATAACAAGGGCAACTACATCTCCATTACAATGCATTCTCTGTGCATGACTTGGAATTCATGGAAACCTGCTCCAAAGTTTAATTATTTGTGAGTACATTAAAAAAAAAAAAAAATCTGCATTTTTAGATTTCTGTAATTGGAATAACATCAAATGCTAGCACTAAAGCTAAGTGTGACTGTAGTCCACTAAGGAAAGCACACAAGATAATTTCTTTTACTATTCAATTGTTTTCAGACAATTCCTCCTTGGAATATATATATATTTGGCTTTTGTTATATACTTGGCTTTTCCAAACTACTGCTCATAATACATTTAGGACTAGATATATAGGGAAATATTCTTAAAACAGAATTCTGTCAAACCTTCCATGCACCCATCTGCAAGTTTTATATGGGCAGAACAAAATCAATATTTTTTTTTTTCTATTCTAAGAGAGTGGAAGAAGAGGGTTTTATTATTCACATACCTGTCTGGCTAGAAGCCAAAATGATTATTTCAGGAAGCTACTGAACCATACTACTCGATGTCTTGTGTCACTAAGATAATTTTTCTTAATCATTAAGGTAAAGGTTCCACAGAGTATTCCAATGACTATGCCACATGATATTATTAATGCTGTGAAAAAATGTATGTAGTGAAGTTTTAAGAACTTTGAAAAATGGCTTTAAATTTAGTTTTTATTTTGTGAATCTGCTCCAGTTTTATAGGAAAGTTGGGATGTTCTCAACCCAAGCCTTTTTTTAAATTCTTTTAATTCTAGTTCTTAATCCTTTTTAATTCTAGCAAAAACCAATTTTCATGCTTATAATATTTTTATTTTTAGGGAAAGCTGTGATGAAATCTGAAATTAAAAAAATTACATTAATTCATGAGAAAATAAGTCTTTTTCATTAATCTTAAAACTGTATTTTCTTGATACAAATTTTTTTCATGGTTTTACATTTCAAAACCTAATCGTGTTGAAGCATAGTTCTTGTTTGGATGACAGAATTTCTAGGGAAGTATAAATACTCAAAGTAATTTGGCAGAAGGTAATGAATGCTGTCATTTAACCTAGAGCAACCCAAAATATTGTTGCAATCTGCAGAGTTCCTGGAACCACGATCTTTGATGTAAAGCAAAAAAGAAGTCCTCCTTATTTGCTGGAGCTGAAAATATACAACTGGAATCCGACACCTCCCCACCTGTCAGATTACCATATAATCCATAGGTAAGAAAGGTTGAAAGACTGGAAAAAAGCTTTTATGCTATCTTGGCAGCCTTCTAACTCAGATCACTCTGGACACTGAAGAAGCTCTAAGTACAGAGGATTCACTGTGGTGTTCTTTAGCCTGTAATGCCTCCCAGAATTTCTGAACCACCACATGCTGGTCCACTGAGCTCTGTCACATCCTGACTCTCTTATTTCCTACGCAAGAACTTGCGATGGTCTGCGGAACAGGCACTTGATGGGCAATCTCTCCCATTTCCATGTTTTAAGAATGTGCTGTGGATGGATACAGTAACTTTATACACTAATCACAGTTGTTTGTGGGGCTTTGAATCTACCAGTCAGTGTAAAGATGACAAAGCAGATAGATACAGATTTTTTTTGTTGCAACAGAAGTCTTTAACATGTATTTCTCCTTCCTAAAGTATTTATGTAACAAATTCAGTTCTATACTATGAGTGTTCTGACTGAAGCTTAGCACTTTATTTTACTGATGTATAAAGGGATCAATTTATATTCAATGGTTAAGTATTTGGTGTGAAAGAACCTTTATAAATTCCAGTAATAAATTTAGTAATCATATAGAATAAGAATCATGAGTAACCAGAGATTTTTCAATATTATATAACTGCACTGAAAGAGATACAAAGGTGTGACATGAGTGCAAAATAGCATTTCTCCAGCACTGGAACCTTTTCTTTAGCATGTGAAACAAATATGTTATAAAATAATGAAGTATTATAGATTCATAGAAACTTTGGGTTTAAAGAGACCTTTTAAGTTCATCTAGGACAACCCCCTTCAATGAGCAGGGACATCTTCAACTAGAGCAGGTTGCTCAGAGCCCCATCCAGCCTGATGTACTCATTGATGTATTCAGGTACACATGGATAGTAGTAGAAAGACAATTTCATTAAAAAAACTGTGAGTCTTATTCATAACAAAATTTCCTTTCTGTGCAACGGTGTCAGAGTGTTTTCCAAAACATTTAATTGTGATATTATTTATTTGCAGTAACACACTGCCTCAGACTTACGCATTGGCATGAGTACCTTGACATATATATTGCAGATGTCTCCTTGATAGAAACAGAAGAAAAAAAAGCATGGTATCCTTTAAGTCTTGTCTTATTACTTCCATGCAAGTACCTGGCAATTCCAGCAGAAATCAACATCTCATTACAATTGTTCATTACAGACACACTAACAGACAGTGATTGCAACTGAATTCTTAATTCTGTTGACAGAATCAAGAAACAACCCCTGTTGGTATAATGCACATACCTAAAGTTACAAAAGGGTAAGTAACATCAAGATAAACATCACCAAAAATTATTATTAATCCTTTAGAAATAGAGAGTTGCCCCAAGAAAGATTGGTGTTAGTTTTGTGGTATGCTGATGAGAGGAAACCTTTTCAAGAAATAGGGAGAGAAATATAGTACTTACAAAGGCATATTATCTCACCTGCAGATATATTTGACACACAGATTTGTCTAATATCCATCACAAACAATTTCCACAGAATACTTCAAAAGATAGAATTAAAGGCTTACACAACAATTTACAGTGATTTTGAGGTTTTATAACAGTAGGAATTATTAGATCTGTCACTTTTTTTGTTTTCTTTTCAACATTGAAGTCTGTATTATTGAAAAGTGATCATCTGAACAGGAACGCCAAAGGAGGAAGAAAATATACCCAGAAAAATACCCAGAATTCATCTACACACTGAGAGCAGAAAGGAAATTGCACAGGACAGCAAAACTCACAAAGGAAAAGAAAACAGTGCAAACAAATGTTGTAAAAGATGAGGGAAATCAATACGGGCAAATCAAGCAAAGAGGGTGATAGTATATAAAAGCAACACAGTCACTGGAAAAGGAGGAAGAGGCAATTAGAAACACACAGAAGAAAGTTATCAGCCAGCAAAAGCAATAGATGAGAGAGAAAAAACTAACAAAATAAATGCATAAAGAAGAATAAATGCTTGTTATCACTCTCTGTGTTCAAATTGCACAGAATTTTTATTAATATCAGGCATTATATATATGGTGACTACAAATGAATGATACTTCTGAAGCTTTATTTTCAGTTCTGTACTTCAGAAACATTTAGTCCCATTTCTGTGTTAACCACAGAAAACACAAAAAACCTATTAAATAAATAAAACTAAGTAATGTCAGTATCATTCATTAAATCATTTTCTTCTACAGTGTGGAGGAGTACTACGTATTCTTTTTTCTTTTGCTGTCTCAGAATTAAGCACATAACTCCAAACTGTTAATGAAAAAATATGAACATAACTACCTATGCTGAGATGTAAGTCTGAATAATCTCTCTTTCACATATAACAGAAGGTCAATGCTTCTCATAGGATCTTGCATTTATTCATAATTTAAGATGTAAGTAGGCAGAAGAGCTTAAATGTGGACCTCTGTGATTTCCCCTTCAAGTTTGAGCCAGCTTGTACATTTGATTGAATTTAAGTTTTTCAGCACAGGTGGGTTCATATGAATAAACTCGTTTAACCTTACCTGAGTCTTGTATGGACTCTTATGATGAACTCTAACATACACTATGCACCACCATAAGCACTTTTCCTTTTCCAAGTGTGGAATGGTAAGTGTTTGACTTTCACAACCAGCTGAAAAATAACTTTCAGCAGACCCAACTTTCCCCTTTTCAAAGTACGCAGTTCATTCCAAAGACAGAAATCAAACACCTCAGATGCCTGATGTCAGATGCTCTGAGTTGTGATGTTTTATAATATTCTCAAAAAGCAGGAAGTCTGAGAAATTGCACAGGAGACTGAACTTCTCAAAGGTGGTAGTGGTCTGTTGGGATGTTTGTAAAAATATCGCAGAAAACTACACAATGGAAAGGGGAGTACTCACACATAAGCAAGGGCATTTTGAGCTTGTTGGAAAGTGGATAAGTGAGGGGCAAGTGGAACTGGGGGCTTACTGGAAACATGTAGAGATCTCCAAAATGTATTGCATAGCTCCTGAGAAAACTGCCATGCATTAGGAAACCCGTAAGTCCTCTTGATGGAATGGAACCTGGGTAATGCACATTCAAGAGCTTCTTTCATAAATGCAAATAGCAATCAGAGTCTTTTCTGAAATGAAGCTCAGTTTCAGCCTGGAAAAAAAATCTTAAGATAAATTAACAGCAAAATAAAATCTTTAAAAAATGAACCAAAAATCTATCCAATGGGCAGTAATGAAGAACACAGCTTATTAGCTCCTGTCTGTGAGTGCAAATCAGCCTTGTAGATTTGCATTCATCAGTAAGACTCCTCTTACGAAAAGAGCAAACAGCATTTTTCTGTCTCCCAGTAGGAATTTTTTAGAAAAATGTACAAATCATGGCTTGAACAGATATATGTATATGCATATGCATATGTGCATGCATATGTATATGTATATTTTTTGTATATGTGTGTGTGTTCAGAATCTTTGAATTCACTTCATGCAGTAAACTCTTATAGGAATATAAAGTAATCCTAGCGCCCAGACACTAAAACAGAAGTGAGCTGCAGTAAACACCAGCTTTTAATACTGGGACTTAAAGCTTCATTTATATCTGTCATATGAACTCTACCTGAAAGTGATAGTCATTTTTCCTGCAAATCCAGTGCAGTAACATTTTCTGAAACACTTACAGGAGCTTTATATTGCATTAACACATTGCAAGTATCTTACTTGCTTCAGAAGAAGGAAAAAATAAAAACGATTTCATTTCTTAACAGGTCTCATCAGAGACCCTTTATTTCCAACAGTCTCTTCTACTACTATTGGCCATTATATAATCTCTTGCAAAATTTCATATCTATTCATAGCTCTGAGACAGGAATAGTTTAAACAGAATCTTAACATAAACTTTGACAAGATTTAGATAAGTATATAGTCTAGCATAATTCTAGAAAACTACCTATTGGAGGCTGACCTTTACTAATTAATACGATTCTATTATAACCTTTCCTGAAAGCAAAAGCTCCATAGCTCAGAGGACTTCTATGGCTGCAAATCTGCTCTCAGAGAGTCAAGCTTAAATTCATTCTTTTGCCCACACCATTATTCTGCCATTTCCTATTCCACTTTGGTTACATCTTACGGCAGGAAGCTCTGATGAGCCCTCAGTGCAATACATCCCTCCTAGCTGTTCCCTCCTCCCTGTGGTACCATGTGTTATTGCACATCTATGAACTCCAAGCTTAAAAAGTGATGCATGTGATTAGCAGAAAGATCTGGGCCATGGCCTTACAGATTAACTGAGTTAAAGCCTCATACTTGAAACCTCAGTGCTTCTGAGCATGCACAGAAATCCTGCATCTTTCAGATTATTGTTTACTCACAAACCCATACAATTTAAGAAGTTTCTGCATATCTCCTTTTGGCTGACCTTCTATACCACAACAATGAAGTAATCTATGCTTCTGGGGCACCAAGAAAGTAAAAACCCCGTCAGGGTAAATGAACGAGACTGGAGTACGGCTAATTATGCAAACGCAGGGGCATTCAAAAGGATTAAAATATAAAAGCAGGTGATGATAGGTAGAAGGTCTATTAAAGAAGAATTACAACAGCAAGAACAGAAATACTTGATGTCAGTGGATGATAAATACATGGACGTTCTTAGAGGAAGAAATTGGATTGCTTCGTCTGCCACATTGCAGAGTACTCTGTACTGCCAGGCAGCCCCATTGCAGCACTATTGCATCAACAGGATCATATGAATTCTGCAAATACAATGTTAAGTACACCAGGCCTTCTAGCATTCACCAGCTACTCATATTTGCAACATATATAATCCATTATCACTCTATTTATGCAACTTTCTTCAAGTACCTTCTCCTGCCTTTTCAAAACAAATGTCTCTTCCTGAAGAAGTTTGTCTTACAAAAAGAGAATGGCAGCTGGGCTTCCTAGATGCTTTCTGGGAAGCGGAATTTATATGTAAGGACTGGTGAGAGTCAGGATGCATGTGAGTTATACCTAAAGTGAAGCACAAAGGATGATGCAAGCTGCCATGTGTGGGCAGATATAATATTCATGTATCATGGGGCATGGAATGAGTAAGAAGAATGCTTGTCAGGCTTCCCTGCAGTCTACTCCTATGGGACAACCATGCCACCAAGGGAAATTCAGACTAATTTCAATTTTGTTTCCCAGCTTTTCAAAGACAGGAATAGCTATGATTTGGATCAGGATGGATCTGGATGCCCAGCCCCAAGCAGTCCACACAGAGCTGGCTCCATCCTGATCCAAGTGTTCATCCTTCATCTCCGGTGTTGTGGAACAAGCAGGGAGGGAAAAGGAATATTTTGTCTGGGATAGAACCTTCCAATATCCTTTCCTGTATAAGACTATTTTCAAGCTTCATCTATACAAACTATCATGGCATACTCAGCTAATCAGTTACGCATACACAGTTAAGTATTTGCAGGAAAAAGCCCTAGACTATAATCACTGAGTTCTGATTCAAATAAAGGAATCTTTACTATCTATATGATGCTGTATCAGCCATATTTCTATGCTAATTCACTAATTATGAAGGGAATTATCAGAATCAATATAAAATGCAATAAATCTTGGCATATAACTCTATAGATTATAATATAATAGATAATATAGCATTCTAAATAAGTTTCAAAAGGGACAAAGCTGAATTTACTCATAAGCCACCTTCTTCATGTCTATATCCCTCTGTATGTTACATACATAGACTGGTCAAAGCAGATCTCATTGGTCTTTTGGTTCTTGAAAGGCTCTTCATTTTTAAATGAATGGCTATATAAACTTCTCAATAGTTAATACATGAATTAAAGGCATGAAGTAATTTGTTCACTCGCTTCCATCTCCATGAATTTCTGTTCTGCACAGAGGCATAGTTCACCAGACAAGAGTATGTGCCCCCATTTTGGAGGAGACCTCAGTTCTGGCTAGAAAAAAACTCTGCAGAAAGGCAAGAGTGGAGCCATTACTTCTTTCTTAGCTGGGATTTGTGACAACAGAGGACAGGGTTTTGTATTTTCTGCAGGATTTACACCCATACAATGCACTTACAGAACATCTTCCAAACAAAATGCCTTGGGGAACTGAAAGCATGCAAAGATTTATTTCCTTCTCATGTTTGAAGAAGGAGATGACACTGAGCTGCTCTTCTAAATAAATATGGTGGCAGATCTTTACAGGTGTAAAAAGCTGAACTGTATGTTCAAAGTTTTACTGGGAAAAGCTTTGATGCCTAGGACTTGAGGCAGCTGGTGGATTAGACAACAAGTTTGATGTTTACACTCCTTCCATAACTTTGAGTGTGATGTGTGTAAATTCATTAACAGGCTAGTAGTAGAAGTGAGTGCACAGTCCAGTTCTCACGGGTCTTAATTAAAGGTCTAGTCAGTCACCACTAGCTTTCTAACATACTGTTTAAATAAGCACAAGAACATTAATTAAGCTATTTTGTAAATTTTAGGAAAAAAAAAATTAAAGTAATATGTCAAAAGGCTTATGCAAAATTCTCCAGGGATACAGGACATATGTGCTGTGACTAAAGTCAAACTCTTTTCTGAAAGAGTTAATGATCTACAAATGCAATTCACCTCTGTTTTCTTTTGTTTTCCACTTTTCCATGTTCAGACAATTTATATGCCAGAATATAATCCTAATCTACCCCATTGTCTCTGTATAGCCTTTAATTTCAATCAATGCATGACCAACAGCAATATGAATATGCAAAAGTGAAATCAAGTATGGGTTTTTATATATTCCGAAGCAATGCTTTCCAGCATTTTTCACAATCTCATATATACTAAGTATAGTAGCAAGTCACCAGCATTTGTTACAAGATTAATGGAAATCCCAAAACCGTGAGTAGCAATACAACCAGCACAACACCCCAACTCACTCTCCTGTATTTTGTTGCAGATTATCTTGATTATTATACTATGTTTCAGCATCCAGTGGGTGAAAACTTACTTTAAATAAGATGTCAAGATTACTCTGCAAAAAGCAGCATCTTACATAATGAAAAGGCTTCAGAAGCATAAAAAAAGCACAATAACAATCTATATAATAAATTTTTATCCATATTCATTGTTGAAATTATGTAAAATAGTCACCTTATCTAAGGAAGAAAGCAAAATCAACAGTTTCTTCTGATTTAAAGGCACAGAGGGTAGTTTACCTGCAATTGTCAACATTATGTCTTCCCACAGCATTAGAGAAGTTGAAAGGTCCCACATCATTGATTTCTATGACTTGTATACAGCCAGTGAAATTGTAGACAGGTCCAGGTACCTACAAAGGAAAAAATGCACAGTTCTTTTGCTTGTTGTCATTGTGATGAGTTTTAAAATAATTACGTTTCTGTAAAAGATTTGCAACATACTTTAACCCTACTCCTGAAGAACCCTCCAGGTGTCCATTTTTCTACAATAAAATTCCAATAAAAAAATTTGAATGTGAAAAGAAATTACAGCAAGATAAGATTTGAAAAGTCTACTTTCAAATTCATTACTTCCCTACTGAAAAGATATCTAGTACCATTAATCATGTTTCAAAGATGCCTAAGGACCTACTAAAAATGGGAATTGCTGTAGGAGCAATGAAAAAACACAGAGCAATAAATTGTTATGCATATCTCATCATCTAAACAAATAACACTGACACAGTGTGTTGACAGGTGTTATATATAAACAAACCACATAAAATGTTGCAACCGAGTTTTTACGGGCTAGATTATTGGACTGGGACAAGGTTCTGGTCACACCAGATCATGTGTACCTGCCTTTGGGACCACATAACAAGCAAGATTCCATAGTTTATATGATAAATTTCACACCAAAATAGGAAAAAAGTACTGCTAAGACTGTCCATGAAGATAAAAGTCATTGACACATTCAAACGGGGCCCTGGGAGACTACTCAGGAAGAAAACACAGTAGCAGTGGAAGAGGGTATGACCTGAGGCACCTAAATGACTGCTAGTCAGAAGCCCATAGGAGAAAAAGTCTTGGCTTGGTCCTTAACACCGCAGAGGACCCGTTCCTAACACTGACCATGAAGTCCCGTTTAGATACCTGCAGGTTTAGATACCTGCAGAAACAAACCCAAAAAAGTCATTGAGGTCACCGTTTTGTACAGCAGCACTACATAAAAACGAAGGGACTTTTTAAAAGGAAATTCAAAGGAATGTCCCAAAGGGTAAAGCACATGCAGATGAATACTTAAAACAATCTATCAGAGATTCACATAAAATGTAAATAAACTGTTAGAAAAAACCACCAACTTTAGAGCCCCTCAAAACCTGGAATGTTTAAAAAACAAGATACAAAATATTTATAATGGCTAAAAGACATCTTTTAAAAGTTGAAGTCATGTCCAAGTGAAGTAAAATAGGAAGTTATATAAATGTTGGCAGTAAAAATCCAATAAAGCAGGCCAGGTGAAAAATAGGAAGATCTTGAGGAACAATTTGCTAAAAAGCATAATGGCAAGCATTAAATGCTTTTAAGACCCAACAGGAACAGTAAGACTGCCAGAACGGCTGTAGGGCCAGTAGACTATCAAAGTATAAAAGGACTGTTCAAAGAGATAAGGCTGTAGCAGGAAATGTAAATGAACTCTCTAAATCAAAATTTAATGTAGAGGACCTCTGGGATGTTCCCATGCCAGAACCTCTTTTTAGTAAGGACACATCACAGATCTGGCTCGAATTATTACTGGAAAATATTTTAAAATAAATTAACAAAGTTAACAGTAACAAAAAACAAAACAAAACAAAACAAAGACCAAATAGTGTTTGCCCAAAAGTCCTCAGAGAAATTACCGTGATCATCACTTAAAATGGCACCCAAACCACATGAATGGTAGATGTGGATTTGGTTTCCTTTTATTTGTTTGTTTTGGTTTTGGGTTGGTTTAGGCTGTTTTGCTTTTTATGATTTGGGAAATGGGGACAAGACTAGGGAATGCAAGGGCACACCTCAAACTATGGATCAGTAAGTGCCAGTTCCATTCCAGAAAAAAACATTAAAAACTGCATTGAAGAACAGAATTAACAGATACATAGATGAACATATTGTATTGGGGAAGAGTTAAGATGTTTTCTGAAAAGGGAAATTGTAACTCACAGGAGGAACACTGAATATGTGAAAAAGGATTCCTTGGCAAATAGCCTTTGATTTCTAAATGGCTTTTAACAAGTTTCTATGCTAAAAGATTCTTGGTCATCTTGGGATAACAAGGAAGCCCTTCAATAAATGAAGAGAATGGTTAAAATAGAAGCAGAAAAATTGGGAATAAATAGTGAGCTTTCTCTATACGGAGAGTCCCTAGAAATGCCCTCAGCAATCTGTATTAGGGTCTGTGCTCTTCAGCATATTCACAAGTGTCCCGATGTTTCCTATGTTACCTAGGACAGCAAAAAAAAAAAAAAAAAAAATCCTGATGAGAGGATTGCACATTATGCAAAAATTGCACAATATGCAAATATAACATATGTAAGGATGATGATACATATGAAAGTTTCTGAACAGAGTGTGACTATACAGACTATGAGTCTTTGCTCAGGAAAACCCACCAGCAAGGAGAATTAGAGCAGAGTAGTGCACAGACAAATAAAGAATTTTCACAGTTTCTCACAAAAGGACATGAAATTACATAAATCAGTGTGAAGACGAAGGCAGGTTAAAGGGTGTACTTTCATACAACTCAAAATTAAGCTGTGGAACTCTGACATAGGATGTTGTGGATGGTATAAGTCTAAATGGGGTAAAAATTGATCAATTTAATGGGAAGAGGTTTTTTCAAAATACTCTTCCTTATCTCTTTCTTATCATGAAAGGTCTTAAAAAGAATGATGGCCTTTAGCCTGTATATTTGCCTTCTTCCTTACAAGCCAGTAAACCACATTTCATATTGTGATGGCTTCTTGCTCTGTCCAGAGCTTTGAGGTAAAAACACCTGCCCTTTTCTTTAAAGGAAAGCGAGATTTTAAGAGACTGAAAGATTTAAAACTAGGTTTTACTAGAACACAAAATAGTAAATTAGAACATTTCAAACTTTTAATGTATTTCTGATGTGCTAGGTGAGGTATATGAAATCTCTCACCTTCCTCCTCTGTCTTTGCAGGGAGGGCCCTTTCCTCTAGTCTTTCTTTTTAAAAAGGTCAGTGACTTTGTTGTCAAAAACACTTGGTGTTCCAGATGCACACAGCTGCTTCTGGGTCCTAAGGAAAATCTCCTTTTTGCCATCACTTCTGCAAGATGGCCGAGAGTCACCTCCAAGATTTAAGCAAGCACCCTGTTGCTTAAGGACTATAGAAGTCCTCTCAGGACTGCCCCAGTCTCCTTTCCTTCTGCAGGCTTTCTGCCTGGGGATGCCAAAAGGAAGTCTGACGGAAAGGGAGAGCTCGCTCTCTCCCAGCAGAGGTACGCTGCACCAGTACGACATGGCTGGAGCAAGGTGAATTGCTTCCCTCTGCACTGTTTGACTGCTCTGAAACATAACACACCATGCCAAGCCATACACAAACAAGATGAACCGGCCTTCCAACCCATGGGAGGGCTCAAAGAAGTTCACTGTTTGTTTCTTTAGCAGCAAAGGCTTAAGGGCAGGTAAGACTTTAAATCAGATGTATTACTACAATGTGGAAAGTTATGTGACTGTTTAAGGTGGCATTTGAAGTCAGTAAAGTTCAGGTGCTGGAATGGGGAAGGTCGGCTCTCTGTGTAGCAAAAACATTTTAGAAGATTGGATTGAGGCTTCCTGGAGCTTAGAAGGAAACAAACCCCTCATTCAAAGACTTGATGTGAACATTCCCCTCCTCAAAGTTACACTTTGGATATTACAAGAACAATCTTACCTGCTATACCATGAGGTATATCACGGGCTGACACAGACTATAGATACGTGTTATGGACAATAGAAGACTCTCCCCCTTCCTCCTTTGCCAGTCACTTCAGCAGGGAAAGAAGTGTGATGGACTGCCAAGTGTTATGATACTCAGCAGTCTGCTTTTGCTGCCATTCTCATGACAAGTTAAACCAGGTAATCTTTGAAAATGTATTGTCCTGTTAAGTTTCACATTTTACTTTTTATAAAAGATGCTTTTTATTCTTTTTTCCTTCCCTTTTATATATAGTAAATAAAACAATTTTCAAATTAACAGGATGAAAGATCTGTTGCAAATTTAGTACGAACACAGACAGAAATAGTTACGCAATTCAGAGTTGGAAATGACATGGGACCCATTACATTGCCTAAAAAAATTAAAAATCAAACTGTGTTTTAATATTAGTTGCATAAATCAACTTGTTAGAGCTCTGCTTTTTCTCCTCTCCCTTACTCTCTTATGAAGTTTCAGTAAAACTTAATTATGACTGTTCCAGTCATACCATGTATGTTTTTCAGCAAAAGCCCTCGTTCTTGGGATTGTAAAAACAAACCAGCAAAAAAATAGAAACCAAAAGGAACCAATAAGCACAAAGGTCAGAACAATATACTTTTAACATTTGCGACAGCTACTGCACCTAGTTAAGTTCATTCAAAACTCTGAATGTCCGGTGGGTATAGGGAAAATGCACTATGCCAACTTATGATACCTTTTGCCTACTGAACAGTAAATTAATTGCTTGATTTGGGAATAAACATTTATCTGCGTATTCCCCCAAGGGCTATTATTGGTGAGTATTTTAACACCATGGTTTCTTTCCCTCCAAAACGCAAATACTGACTGGGCTCCTAACTGTTTCTCCTACACTGATATGTGTATATTTTGATTCCTCTAAAGTAATATTAAAATACTTACTTCTTTGTTTTTTAATCATAACTACATCGTAAACACTTTGGTCAAACAATTACTTGCCTTTGGAGTGCTATGCTATCTACACAAAAAACTAACATCTTCTCAGACGTATTTAGGAATAAGGGTTATTGATACAAACAATCAAAAGTAAGCAGCTTTTATTCTGATATTTTTCAGAATAGATAGTCGCTTGTGATTAGCAGAGTACTAAAATGTAGACTTCACATGTAGTTGGTTTCCTTCCATTTACAAAAACACATTAATACACTGACAAACCGTAATACTAAAATTGCTTGAAAATGTCAGGGTCATAGCAACACCAGAAATTCGATTTAATACAATTCCCTATTCAGAAACTATGTAGATATGTTTGACATCCAGTATCCGTGGTCTTTAAATGCCCTTTATACTTGACAAAAATGAGTACAGAAACTTACCTGGTAGGAGAAGTTCACGCATATAAGCCAAATCATTTATTAACATCCGTTACTGAGTAGCCCAAATTAGAGCTGCTGTTAGGTAGAATTAACCTAGAACTGAGTTGCTAGTGAAATCAGCTTGCATGCTGTCATTTCACTACATATTAATAAATAATATAATGAGGTTTTGGCTTATGATCAGAGCATTTATTAAAAAAACCCTATAATTAACTCAGAAGAAAACAAAGCATAGCACAATCTTTCCTCATTTCTCTCTGCTCAAGATAAATTATATATATCTTAAAAATTCTCACTATAGATACTACAGTGTACCAGGCTACATTATTCAGTAATCTTTCACATCTTCATGATATCTGTGAAATATATCTGATTTTGGAGTCTGATTTGTATAACCCTGCAAAAGATTGTGAAACTTTTCAAATTGCAATATTTTAAACATAAATGAAATGGCCCAGGTAAACATTTTTGAATACTCTAATAATATTTTAATTTATATCTATTAACAACATGATGAACAGTTTGGAAATTAATGCATAACTCCAGGATAATCAACCCTGAGATAACAGTTTCTCTGCTCCAGTTCTGATTCTTGATAGTGATTAGAATCATACGAAAGGGTCATAATAAACTCTGAAATCAAGCAGGTTCTACTCTCAATCCTGTATTCTCTTCAGATTGGCCAAACAGGAACAAATGTGACTAACCATCTCAGCTTTAACCTGCTTGAAATCTACTGCAACTGAACTTCAATATCAAACCTACTAAAAAAAAATCAGGGAACCAAAAATAATCTTTTTTCAAAAAAATCCTAAATTCCATGGGTGGTGGTCCTTCCCCCTTAAAGATGAACTTGTTCTTTAAGAAATGTCATTTTACAACCAATAGTTCAAGCAAAATGGACAATGTTACTCTGGTTAATTTGTATAGCAAATAATTAAAGAGAAATGCACCTTCCTTTGAGAAGTGTTGCTGAAGTAGACAGTGGTGGGGGGTGGGGGTGTTAATGTATCTATGCTGTTTGTTGCTGCATTTTCTAATATTTACTTTTTAAAATACTTTTCCTACTCACTTCCAATTTTAATCCACATGCATCTTTATTGTTAGATAATGTAGTATAAACCAATTTTTATTAGAGTAATGACATTTCAAAATGTGTAGGAAAATGAAAAGTACTACTGGTTCTGAAAACAAAAGTAATAGAAGAAAACATTTGAAATATGGGAGAAGGGATATTGTTTCAGCTTCTGTGCTAGTAGTAGTACAGAAATGGGAAGGAAAAATGGGAAGGTATACTGGTAAAATTGCCTACATGCCACCATATATAAAACGAAGTGGATGAAACACAAAGGAACTGAAATCTTTCCTACATCCTGACTAGTATTGGTCATGAAATGAAACACTGTATAAACCTATGCATAATATCGAAGTTTCATTTAATTGATACGTTAATATAATAGATGATTTTACAGTGAAATTGTGATTCTGAGCCAAACATCCCCAAAATAATTTTAATTTAGTTATACTGACACAACTAAAAAGGAGGTTAAGAAGTAAGTTAAATCAGGATTATTTTTTTCATGTATCTGCTTCTATAGAAATTTTTAAACAATTTATTGCTATTATCCTGAATCTGTGTTTATCATATCTGCCATGGACATTGAACCTTATCACAAGACTTTCATGAAACAAGAATGGTAAAGCATGATAAAATAGACAAAAGAGTGGGAAAAAAATCCCCAAACTGCCTAGGGTGGTACAGGTTTACTTTTCTGCTCTGCATTTCTCATTTGTTCTAGGAACTCAAATCAGGTGTTGCAAAACTTGCTACCCTGGTAGTTCTCTTGCTATGGGAAATCAACAAGTCAGGAGTTCTTGAAGTCTCCTGTGCTGAAGTGCAAGGAACTGAGACTACCCTCTTACTGGGTATCTTATCCTGGATCTGTGAGCAGACCAGTGCTGGTAAAACACCTCCTGGACTGCTGTGTTTTATAGTGGAACCAGACTGGTCATCTGCCTGGTCCCAGGTGAGCCAGCTCATCATATAACATTCACATTCCTCTTGCATCATTTCCTCATCTAAATTGACTGGCAGTGTAAAACTTGAATGTAGGTGTTTCACTGTCGATTCCCCATGATTCTGCCAGTTTGTTCTGGCTGAGAATGGTTCATTAAGCCACAAAGGATTAATTAAAATCAGTAAGTCTGAAAGATTCAATGGTACTGAGAAATTCCCTTACCATTTTTATGAAAGTTCGTTCTTGGCCAAGATCCTTATCTTTTAAACTTGCTCTTGCCTTGCAGTTAAGCAAGTGCAATGTTGCATTTCAGAAGTCATGAGAAGACTCTGAGGTAAGGAAGGATCTTCCTAAGTAATATGGTTAGCAAAGTCTGGCCTTCTTGTAAACAATTTCCATGTTTAAGCTTAATGCATTGTTTACTTACTGTGTTTGCTCTTGCAATTCTTAATACGTTCAACTACTGTAATTTATCCTTTTTAATTATCTCTTGTTAATGTGGTGCAATACCTTACCCATGAACAAGCTGGAAAATATATTGGCCTGAGATGACTAGAACAGGCAGAGCGAAATTTGGAAAACAGACTTATGTTTTCTATCTAGTACAGATTCTATCAACTACCTATGGAAATCAACTCATCTCCTTGCACTTCACCTTTTCAGAGTGTACTGAAGTTAAACATGTTGAACACTGTGCTATGCTAATAAAATACAATTTTACAGCACATTAAAGGAAAGGTGACTGGAGTCCATCACCATGAACTAGTTTTCAGTCCAAGCCAGTCAACTTCTGCAGTTCTGGTTCTTGTCAAATCAATAACCAATAGCTCAGACCTACAAACATTTAACGCAAGAGATGTTTGTATCAAGTATATGTGTTTATGTACTGATGTATTTGATGATCCTCACAGGTTGGTTTCAACTCAAGGTATTCTATGATATCTGAAATAAGATTCAGTGTGAAACACTGCTCACAGGACATGTGCAGGACAACCAAGG